>NC_081137.1:8595737-8869053 GCF_958295425.1 Solea solea | reverse complement strand
AAGATATAGTTATATGCCTTCAGTGTTTGATTTTGCAATGATTTCACTGTTTGGATGTGTTTTTCTATTTGTGTCTGTTTTTGTGCACATTCAGCAAGTATACGGCTGTTTTCTGATTTTTTTCAATTTTCTACTGTCCCATAACATAAACCTCACAAATAAAGTTAAAATCTTATAAGATATAGTTATATGCCTTCAGTGTTTGATTTTGCAATGATTTCACTGTTTGGATGTGTTTTTCTATTTGTGTCTGTTTTTGTGCACATTCAGCAAGTATACGGCTGTTTTCTGATTTTTTTCAATTTTCTACTGTCCCATAACATAAACCTCACAAATAAAGTTAACATCTTATAAGATATACTTCTGTACCCTCAGTGTTTGATTTTGCAATGATTTCACTGTTTGGATGTGTTTTTCTATTTGTGTCTGTTTTTGTGCACATTCAGTAAGTATACGGCTGTTTTCTGATTTTTTTCAATTTTCTACTGTCCCATAACATAAACCTCACAAATAAAGTTAACATCTTATAAGATATACTTCTGTACCCTCAGTGTTTGATTTTGCAATGATTTCACTGTTTGGATGTGTTTTTCTATTTGTGTCTGTTTTTGTGCAAATTCAGCAAGTATACGGCTGTTTTCTGATTTTTTTAAATTTTCTACTGTCCCATAACATAAACCTCACAAATAAAGTTAACATCTTATAAGATATACTTCTGTACCCTCAGTGTTTGATTTTGCAATGATTTCACTGTTTGGATGTGTTTTTCTTTTTGTGTCTGTTTTTGTTCAAGTATACGGCTGTTTTCTGATTTTTTTAAATTTTCTACTGTCCCATAACATAAACCTCACAAATAAAGTTAACATCTTATAAGATATACTTCTGTACCCTCAGTGTTTGATTTTGCAATGATTTCACTGTTTGGATGTGTTTTTCTATTTGTGTCTGTTTTTGTGCAAGTATACGGCTGTTTTCTGATTTTTTTAAATTTTCTACTGTCCCATAACATAAACCTCACAAATAAAGTTAACATCTTATAAGATATACTTCTGTACCCTCAGTGTTTGATTTTGCAATGATTTCACTCTTTGGATGTGTTTTTCTATTTGTGTCTGTTTTTTGTGCACATTCAGCAAGTATACGGCTGTTTTCTGATTTTTTTCAATTTTCTACTGTCCCATAACATAAACCTCACAAATAAAGTTAAAATCTTATAAGATATAGTTATATGCCTTCAGTGTTTGATTTTGCAATGATTTCACTGTTTGGATGTGTTTTTCTATTTGTGTCTGTTTTTGTGCACATTCAGCAAGTATACGGCTGTTTTCTGATTTTTTTCAATTTTCTACTGTCCCATAACATAAACCTCACAAATAAAGTTAACATCTTATAAGATATACTTCTGTACCCTCAGTGTTTGATTTTGCAATGATTTCACTGTTTGGATGTGTTTTTCTATTTGTGTCTGTTTTTGTGCACATTCAGCAAGTATACGGCTGTTTTCTGATTTTTTTAAATTTTCTACTGTCCCATAACATAAACCTCACAAATAAAGTTAACATCTTATAAGATATACTTCTGTACCCTCAGTGTTTGATTTTGCAATGATTTCACTCTTTGGATGTGTTTTTCTATTTGTGTCTGTTTTTGTGCAAGTATACGGCTGTTTTCTGATTTTTTTAAATTTTCTACTGTCCCATAACATAAACCTCACAAATAAAGTTAACATCTTATAAGATATACTTCTGTACCCTCAGTGTTTGATTTTGCAATGATTTCACTCTTTGGATGTGTTTTTCTATTTGTGTCTGTTTTTGTGCACATTCAGCAAGTATACGGCTGTTTTCTGATTTTTTTCAATTTTCTACTGTCCCATAACATAAACCTCACAAATAAAGTTAAAATCTTATAAGATATACTTCTGTACCCTCAGTGTTTGATTTTGCAATGATTTCACTGTTTGGATGTGTTTTTCTCTTTGTGTCTGTTTTTGTGCAAGTATACGGCTGTTTTCTGATTTTTTTAAATTTTCTACTGTCCCATAACATAAACCTCACAAATAAAGTTAACATCTTATAAGATATACTTCTGTACCCTCAGTGTTTGATTTTGCAATGATTTCACTCTTTGGATGTGTTTTTCTATTTGTGTCTGTTTTTGTGCAAGTATACGGCTGTTTTCTGATTTTTTTCAATTTTCTACTGTCCCATAACATAAACCTCACAAATAAAGTTAACATCTTATAAGATATACTTCTGTACCCTCAGTGTTTGATTTTGCAATGATTTCACTGTTTGGATGTGTTTTTCTATTTGTGTCTGTTTTTGTGCACATTCAGCAAGTATACGGCTGTTTTCTGATTTTTTTAAATTTTCTACTGTCCCATAACATAAACCTCACAAATAAAGTTAACATCTTATAAGATATACTTCTGTACCCTCAGTGTTTGATTTTGCAATGATTTCACTGTTTGGATGTGTTTTTCTATTTGTGTCTGTTTTTTTGCACATTCAGCAAGTATACGGCTGTTTTCTAATTTTTTTCAATTTTCTACTGTCCCATAACATAAACCTCACAAATAAAGTTAACATCTTATAAGATATAGTTATATGCCTTCAGTGTTTGATTTTGCAATGATTTCACTGTTTGGATGTGTTTTTCTATTTGTGTCTGTTTTTGTGCACATTCAGCAAGTATACGGCTGTTTTCTGATTTTTTTAAATTTTCTACTGTCCCATAACATAAACCTCACAAATAAAGTTAACATCTTATAAGATATACTTCTGTACCCTCAGTGTTTGATTTTGCAATGATTTCACTCTTTGGATGTGTTTTTCTATTTGTGTCTGTTTTTGTGCAAGTATACGGCAGTTTTCTGATTTTTTTCAATTTTCTACTGTCCCATAACATAAACCTCACAAATAAAGTTAAAATCTTATAAGATATACTTCTCTACCCTCAGTGTTTGATTTTGCAATGATTTCACTGTTTGGATGTGTTTTTCTATTTGTGTCTGTTTTTGTGCACATTCAGCAAGTATACGGCTGTTTTCTGATTTTTTTCAATTTTCTACTGTCCCATAACATAAACCTCACAAATAAAGTTAAAATCTTATAAGATATACTTCTGTACCCTCAGTGTTTGATTTTGCAATGATTTCACTGTTTGGATGTGTTTTTCTATTTGTGTCTGTTTTTGTGCAAGTATACGGCTGTTTTCTGATTTTTTTCAATTTTCTACTGTCCCATAACATAAACCTCACAAATAAAGTTAACATCTTATAAGATATACTTCTGTACCCTCAGTGTTTGATTTTGCAATGATTTCACTGTCTGGATGTGTTTTTCTATTTGTGTCTGTTTTTGTGCACATTCAGCAAGTATACGGCTGTTTTCTGATTTTTTTAAATTTTCTACTGTCCCATAACATAAACCTCACAAATAAAGTAAAAATCTTATAAGATATACTTCTGTACCCTCAGTGTTTGATTTTGCAATGATTTCACTGTTTGGATGTGTTTTTCTATTTGTGTCTGTTTTTGTGCAAGTATACGGCTGTTTTCTGATTTTTTTAAATTTTCTACTGTCCCATAACATAAACCTCACAAATAAAGTTAACATCTTATAAGATATACTTCTGTACCCTCAGTGTTTGATTTTGCAATGATTTCACTCTTTGGATGTGTTTTTCTATTTGTGTCTGTTTTTGTGCAAGTATACGGCTGTTTTCTGATTTTTTTCAATTTTCTACTGTCCCATAACATAAACCTCACAAATAAAGTTAAAATCTTATAAGATATAGTTATATGCCTTCAGTGTTTGATTTTGGAATGATTTCACTGTTTGGATGTGTTTTTCTATTTGTGTCTGTTTTTGTGCACATTCAGCAAGTATACGGCTGTTTTCTGATTTTTTTCAATTTTCTACTGTCCCATAACATAAACCTCACAAATAAAGTTAAAATCTTATAAGATATAGTTATATGCCTTCAGTGTTTGATTTTGCAATGATTTCACTGTTTGGATGTGTTTTTCTATTTGTGTCTGTTTTTGTGCAAGTATACGGCTGTTTTCTGATTTTTTTCAATTTTCTACTGTCCCATAACATAAACCTCACAAATAAAGTTAAAATCTTATAAGATATAGTTATTTACCCTCAGTGTTTGATTTTGCAATGATTTCACTGTTTGGATGTGTTTTTCTATTTGTGTCTGTTTTTGTGCACATTCAGCAAGTATACGGCTGTTTTCTGATTTTTTTCAATTTTCTACTGTCCCATAACATAAACCTCACAAATAAAGTTAACATCTTATAAGATATACTTCTGTACCCTCAGTGTTTGATTTTGCAATGATTTCACTGTTTGGATGTGTTTTTCTATTTGTGTCTGTTTTTGTGCAAGTATACGGCTGTTTTCTGATTTTTTTCAATTTTCTACTGTCCCATAACATAAACCTCACAAATAAAGTTAACATCTTATAAGATATACTTCTGTACCCTCAGTGTTTGATTTTGCAATGATTTCACTGTCTGGATGTGTTTTTCTATTTGTGTCTGTTTTTGTGCACATTCAGCAAGTATACGGCTGTTTTCTGATTTTTTTAAATTTTCTACTGTCCCATAACATAAACCTCACAAATAAAGTAAAAATCTTATAAGATATACTTCTGTACCCTCAGTGTTTGATTTTGCAATGATTTCACTGTTTGGATGTGTTTTTCTATTTGTGTCTGTTTTTGTGCAAGTATACGGCTGTTTTCTGATTTTTTTAAATTTTCTACTGTCCCATAACATAAACCTCACAAATAAAGTTAACATCTTATAAGATATACTTCTGTACCCTCAGTGTTTGATTTTGCAATGATTTCACTCTTTGGATGTGTTTTTCTATTTGTGTCTGTTTTTGTGCAAGTATACGGCTGTTTTCTGATTTTTTTCAATTTTCTACTGTCCCATAACATAAACCTCACAAATAAAGTTAAAATCTTATAAGATATAGTTATATGCCTTCAGTGTTTGATTTTGGAATGATTTCACTGTTTGGATGTGTTTTTCTATTTGTGTCTGTTTTTGTGCACATTCAGCAAGTATACGGCTGTTTTCTGATTTTTTTCAATTTTCTACTGTCCCATAACATAAACCTCACAAATAAAGTTAAAATCTTATAAGATATAGTTATATGCCTTCAGTGTTTGATTTTGCAATGATTTCACTGTTTGGATGTGTTTTTCTATTTGTGTCTGTTTTTGTGCAAGTATACGGCTGTTTTCTGATTTTTTTCAATTTTCTACTGTCCCATAACATAAACCTCACAAATAAAGTTAAAATCTTATAAGATATAGTTATTTACCCTCAGTGTTTGATTTTGCAATGATTTCACTGTTTGGATGTGTTTTTCTATTTGTGTCTGTTTTTGTGCACATTCAGCAAGTATACGGCTGTTTTCTGATTTTTTTCAATTTTCTACTGTCCCATAACATAAACCTCACAAATAAAGTTAACATCTTATAAGATATACTTCTGTACCCTCAGTGTTTGATTTTGCAATGATTTCACTGTTTGGATGTGTTTTTCTATTTGTGTCTGTTTTTGTGCAAGTATACGGCTGTTTTCTAATTTTTTTCAATTTTCTACTGTCCCATAACATAAACCTCACAAATAAAGTTAACATCTTATAAGATATAGTTATATGCCTTCAGTGTTTGATTTTGCAATGATTTCACTGTTTGGATGTGTTTTTCTATTTGTGTCTGTTTTTGTGCACATTCAGCAAGTATACGGCTGTTTTCTGATTTTTTTAAATTTTCTACTGTCCCATAACATAAACCTCACAAATAAAGTTAACATCTTATAAGATATACTTCTGTACCCTCAGTGTTTGATTTTGCAATGATTTCACTCTTTGGATGTGTTTTTCTATTTGTGTCTGTTTTTGTGCAAGTATACGGCAGTTTTCTGATTTTTTTCAATTTTCTACTGTCCCATAACATAAACCTCACAAATAAAGTTAAAATCTTATAAGATATACTTCTCTACCCTCAGTGTTTGATTTTGCAATGATTTCACTGTTTGGATGTGTTTTTCTATTTGTGTCTGTTTTTGTGCACATTCAGCAAGTATACGGCTGTTTTCTGATTTTTTTCAATTTTCTACTGTCCCATAACATAAACCTCACAAATAAAGTTAAAATCTTATAAGATATACTTCTGTACCCTCAGTGTTTGATTTTGCAATGATTTCACTGTTTGGATGTGTTTTTCTATTTGTGTCTGTTTTTGTGCAAGTATACGGCTGTTTTCTGATTTTTTTCAATTTTCTACTGTCCCATAACATAAACCTCACAAATAAAGTTAACATCTTATAAGATATACTTCTGTACCCTCAGTGTTTGATTTTGCAATGATTTCACTGTCTGGATGTGTTTTTCTATTTGTGTCTGTTTTTGTGCACATTCAGCAAGTATACGGCTGTTTTCTGATTTTTTTAAATTTTCTACTGTCCCATAACATAAACCTCACAAATAAAGTAAAAATCTTATAAGATATACTTCTGTACCCTCAGTGTTTGATTTTGCAATGATTTCACTGTTTGGATGTGTTTTTCTATTTGTGTCTGTTTTTGTGCAAGTATACGGCTGTTTTCTGATTTTTTTAAATTTTCTACTGTCCCATAACATAAACCTCACAAATAAAGTTAACATCTTATAAGATATACTTCTGTACCCTCAGTGTTTGATTTTGCAATGATTTCACTCTTTGGATGTGTTTTTCTATTTGTGTCTGTTTTTGTGCAAGTATACGGCTGTTTTCTGATTTTTTTCAATTTTCTACTGTCCCATAACATAAACCTCACAAATAAAGTTAAAATCTTATAAGATATAGTTATATGCCTTCAGTGTTTGATTTTGGAATGATTTCACTGTTTGGATGTGTTTTTCTATTTGTGTCTGTTTTTGTGCACATTCAGCAAGTATACGGCTGTTTTCTGATTTTTTTCAATTTTCTACTGTCCCATAACATAAACCTCACAAATAAAGTTAAAATCTTATAAGATATAGTTATATGCCTTCAGTGTTTGATTTTGCAATGATTTCACTGTTTGGATGTGTTTTTCTATTTGTGTCTGTTTTTGTGCAAGTATACGGCTGTTTTCTGATTTTTTTCAATTTTCTACTGTCCCATAACATAAACCTCACAAATAAAGTTAAAATCTTATAAGATATAGTTATTTACCCTCAGTGTTTGATTTTGCAATGATTTCACTGTTTGGATGTGTTTTTCTATTTGTGTCTGTTTTTGTGCACATTCAGCAAGTATACGGCTGTTTTCTGATTTTTTTCAATTTTCTACTGTCCCATAACATAAACCTCACAAATAAAGTTAACATCTTATAAGATATACTTCTGTACCCTCAGTGTTTGATTTTGCAATGATTTCACTGTTTGGATGTGTTTTTCTATTTGTGTCTGTTTTTGTGCAAGTATACGGCTGTTTTCTGATTTTTTTCAATTTTCTACTGTCCCATAACATAAACCTCACAAATAAAGTTAACATCTTATAAGATATACTTCTGTACCCTCAGTGTTTGATTTTGCAATGATTTCACTGTTTGGATGTGTTTTTCTATTTGTGTCTGTTTTTGTGCACATTCAGCAAGTATACGGCTGTTTTCTGATTTTTTTAAATTTTCTACTGTCCCATAACATAAACCTCACAAATAAAGTTAACATCTTATAAGATATACTTCTGTACCCTCAGTGTTTGATTTTGCAATGATTTCACTGTTTGGATGTGTTTTTCTATTTGTGTCTGTTTTTGTGCACATTCAGCAAGTATACGGCTGTTTTCTAATTTTTTTCAATTTTCTACTGTCCCATAACATAAACCTCACAAATAAAGTTAACATCTTATAAGATATACTTCTGTACCCTCAGTGTTTGATTTTGCAATGATTTCACTGTTTGGATGTGTTTTTCTATTTGTGTCTGTTTTTGTGCAAGTATACGGCTGTTTTCTGATTTTTTTCAATTTTCTACTGTCCCATAACATAAACCTCACAAATAAAGTTAAAATCTTATAAGATATAGTTATATGCCTTCAGTGTTTGATTTTGCAATGATTTCACTGTTTGGATGTGTTTTTCTATTTGTGTCTGTTTTTGTGCACATTCAGCAAGTATACGGCTGTTTTCTGATTTTTTTCAATTTTCTACTGTCCCATAACATAAACCTCACAAATAAAGTTAAAATCTTATAAGATATAGTTATATGCCTTCAGTGTTTGATTTTGCAATGATTTCACTGTTTGGATGTGTTTTTCTATTTGTGTCTGTTTTTGTGCACATTCAGCAAGTATACGGCTGTTTTCTGATTTTTTTCAATTTTCTACTGTCCCATAACATAAACCTCACAAATAAAGTTAACATCTTATAAGATATACTTCTGTACCCTCAGTGTTTGATTTTGCAATGATTTCACTGTTTGGATGTGTTTTTCTATTTGTGTCTGTTTTTGTGCACATTCAGTAAGTATACGGCTGTTTTCTGATTTTTTTCAATTTTCTACTGTCCCATAACATAAACCTCACAAATAAAGTTAACATCTTATAAGATATACTTCTGTACCCTCAGTGTTTGATTTTGCAATGATTTCACTGTTTGGATGTGTTTTTCTATTTGTGTCTGTTTTTGTGCAAATTCAGCAAGTATACGGCTGTTTTCTGATTTTTTTAAATTTTCTACTGTCCCATAACATAAACCTCACAAATAAAGTTAACATCTTATAAGATATACTTCTGTACCCTCAGTGTTTGATTTTGCAATGATTTCACTGTTTGGATGTGTTTTTCTTTTTGTGTCTGTTTTTGTTCAAGTATACGGCTGTTTTCTGATTTTTTTAAATTTTCTACTGTCCCATAACATAAACCTCACAAATAAAGTTAACATCTTATAAGATATACTTCTGTACCCTCAGTGTTTGATTTTGCAATGATTTCACTGTTTGGATGTGTTTTTCTATTTGTGTCTGTTTTTGTGCAAGTATACGGCTGTTTTCTGATTTTTTTAAATTTTCTACTGTCCCATAACATAAACCTCACAAATAAAGTTAACATCTTATAAGATATACTTCTGTACCCTCAGTGTTTGATTTTGCAATGATTTCACTCTTTGGATGTGTTTTTCTATTTGTGTCTGTTTTTTGTGCACATTCAGCAAGTATACGGCTGTTTTCTGATTTTTTTCAATTTTCTACTGTCCCATAACATAAACCTCACAAATAAAGTTAAAATCTTATAAGATATAGTTATATGCCTTCAGTGTTTGATTTTGGAATGATTTCACTGTTTGGATGTGTTTTTCTATTTGTGTCTGTTTTTGTGCACATTCAGCAAGTATACGGCTGTTTTCTGATTTTTTTCAATTTTCTACTGTCCCATAACATAAACCTCACAAATAAAGTTAACATCTTATAAGATATACTTCTGTACCCTCAGTGTTTGATTTTGCAATGATTTCACTGTTTGGATGTGTTTTTCTATTTGTGTCTGTTTTTGTGCACATTCAGCAAGTATACGGCTGTTTTCTGATTTTTTTAAATTTTCTACTGTCCCATAACATAAACCTCACAAATAAAGTTAACATCTTATAAGATATACTTCTGTACCCTCAGTGTTTGATTTTGCAATGATTTCACTCTTTGGATGTGTTTTTCTATTTGTGTCTGTTTTTGTGCAAGTATACGGCTGTTTTCTGATTTTTTTAAATTTTCTACTGTCCCATAACATAAACCTCACAAATAAAGTTAACATCTTATAAGATATACTTCTGTACCCTCAGTGTTTGATTTTGCAATGATTTCACTCTTTGGATGTGTTTTTCTATTTGTGTCTGTTTTTGTGCACATTCAGCAAGTATACGGCTGTTTTCTGATTTTTTTCAATTTTCTACTGTCCCATAACATAAACCTCACAAATAAAGTTAAAATCTTATAAGATATACTTCTGTACCCTCAGTGTTTGATTTTGCAATGATTTCACTGTTTGGATGTGTTTTTCTCTTTGTGTCTGTTTTTGTGCAAGTATACGGCTGTTTTCTGATTTTTTTAAATTTTCTACTGTCCCATAACATAAACCTCACAAATAAAGTTAACATCTTATAAGATATACTTCTGTACCCTCAGTGTTTGATTTTGCAATGATTTCACTCTTTGGATGTGTTTTTCTATTTGTGTCTGTTTTTGTGCAAGTATACGGCTGTTTTCTGATTTTTTTCAATTTTCTACTGTCCCATAACATAAACCTCACAAATAAAGTTAACATCTTATAAGATATACTTCTGTACCCTCAGTGTTTGATTTTGCAATGATTTCACTGTTTGGATGTGTTTTTCTATTTGTGTCTGTTTTTGTGCACATTCAGCAAGTATACGGCTGTTTTCTGATTTTTTTAAATTTTCTACTGTCCCATAACATAAACCTCACAAATAAAGTTAACATCTTATAAGATATACTTCTGTACCCTCAGTGTTTGATTTTGCAATGATTTCACTGTTTGGATGTGTTTTTCTATTTGTGTCTGTTTTTGTGCACATTCAGCAAGTATACGGCTGTTTTCTAATTTTTTTCAATTTTCTACTGTCCCATAACATAAACCTCACAAATAAAGTTAACATCTTATAAGATATACTTCTGTACCCTCAGTGTTTGATTTTGCAATGATTTCACTGTTTGGATGTGTTTTTCTATTTGTGTCTGTTTTTGTGCACATTCAGCAAGTATACGGCTGTTTTCTGATTTTTTTAAATTTTCTACTGTCCCATAACATAAACCTCACAAATAAAGTTAACATCTTATAAGATATACTTCTGTACCCTCAGTGTTTGATTTTGCAATGATTTCACTGTTTGGATGTGTTTTTCTATTTGTGTCTGTTTTTGTGCAAGTATACGGCTGTTTTCTGATTTTTTTAAATTTTCTACTGTCCCATAACATAAACCTCACAAATAAAGTTAACATCTTATAAGATATACTTCTGTACCCTCAGTGTTTGATTTTGCAATGATTTCACTCTTTGGATGTGTTTTTCTATTTGTGTCTGTTTTTGTGCAAGTATACGGCTGTTTTCTGATTTTTTTCAATTTTCTACTGTCCCATAACATAAACCTCACAAATAAAGTTAAAATCTTATAAGATATAGTTATATGCCTTCAGTGTTTGATTTTGGAATGATTTCACTGTTTGGATGTGTTTTTCTATTTGTGTCTGTTTTTGTGCACATTCAGCAAGTATACGGCTGTTTTCTGATTTTTTTCAATTTTCTACTGTCCCATAACATAAACCTCACAAATAAAGTTAAAATCTTATAAGATATAGTTATTTACCCTCAGTGTTTGATTTTGCAATGATTTCACTGTTTGGATGTGTTTTTCTATTTGTGTCTGTTTTTGTGCAAGTATACGGCTGTTTTCTGATTTTTTTAAATTTTCTACTGTCCCATAACATAAACCTCACAAATAAAGTTAACATCTTATAAGATATACTTCTGTACCCTCAGTGTTTGATTTTGCAATGATTTCACTCTTTGGATGTGTTTTTCTATTTGTGTCTGTTTTTGTGCACATTCAGCAAGTATACGGCTGTTTTCTGATTTTTTTCAATTTTCTACTGTCCCATAACATAAACCTCACAAATAAAGTTAAAATCTTATAAGATATACTTCTGTACCCTCAGTGTTTGATTTTGCAATGATTTCACTGTTTGGATGTGTTTTTCTCTTTGTGTCTGTTTTTGTGCAAGTATACGGCTGTTTTCTGATTTTTTTCAATTTTCTACTGTCCCATAACATAAACCTCACAAATAAAGTTAACATCTTATAAGATATACTTCTGTACCCTCAGTGTTTGATTTTGCAATGATTTCACTGTTTGGATGTGTTTTTCTATTTGTGTCTGTTTTTGTGCACATTCAGCAAGTATACGGCTGTTTTCTGATTTTTTTCTATTTTCTACTGTCCCATAACATAAACCTCACAAATAAAGTTAAAATCTTATAAGATATAGTTATTTACCCTCAGTGTTTGATTTTGCAATGATTTCACTGTTTGGATGTGTTTTTCTATTTGTGTCTGTTTTTGTGCACATTCAGCAAGTATACGGCTGTTTTCTGATTTTTTTCAATTTTCTACTGTCCCATAACATAAACCTCACAAATAAAGTTAAAATCTTATAAGATATACTTCTGTACCCTCAGTGTTTGATTTTGCAATGATTTCACTGTTTGGATGTGTTTTTCTATTTGTGTCTGTTTTTGTGCAAGTATACGGCTGTTTTCTGATTTTTTTCAATTTTCTACTGTCCCATAACATAAACCTCACAAATAAAGTTAACATCTTATAAGATATACTTCTGTACCCTCAGTGTTTGATTTTGCAATGATTTCACTGTTTGGATGTGTTTTGCTATTTGTGTCTGTTTTTGTGCACATTCAGCAAGTATACGGCTGTTTTCTGATTTTTTTCAATTTTCTACTGTCCCATAACCCTGGATTTCCACTGGACGCGGAACGGCCGCGGAACGGCCGCGGAACGGTAGCCGTTGCTAATCGCTTCCATTCTAATCAATGTGAGCATTCCCACCGGCCGCACTGCGGCCCGGATCAGCAGCGGCCCAGAAGCGGCTCGCCGCGCCGCAGCGCTATCGATAGGAATCAGTTCTATTTTTTCCGTTGCCGCTGCTGAACCTCGTAAATTTCAACGAAGCAGATCGCACAAGACAGGAAGTCCGACACAGTATCAAAGTAAAACACTTTCCGCCCCCCTTTCAAAATAAAACACAATACGCAGATCACAACTTCACCTCAACGTCACGGTGCTCCCAGGTCAACAGTCATTTGATCCGAGGGTCTCGGAGACAATTGACGACGAGAGACTGATTATGGAAGTGGAGAAATGAAAGAAGCTGTGTTGTTGTTGTTGTTTCCTTTATACACACAGTCTATCGCGGGATCTCGCGTCCGTTCGAGATTATCGCGCGATCTTCCGTGAATACCGCTGGCTCCCAAGGCTCCGCGCCGCTGCCGTAACGCGCCCGGTGGGGATTGACGTTTGGGAGAGGACGAAGCAGAACCGCGCCGCGGCCGTTCCGCGGCCGTTCCGCGTCCAGTGGAAATCCAAGGTAACATAAACCTCACAAATAAAGTTAACATCTTATAAGATATACTTCTGTACCCTCAGTGTTTGATTTTGCAATGATTTCACTGTTTGGATGTGTTTTTCTATTTGTGTCTGTTTTTGTGCACATTCAGCAAGTATACGGCTGTTTTCTGATTTTTTTCAATTTTCTACTGTCCCATAACATAAACCTCACAAATAAAGTTAACATCTTATAAGATATACTTCTGTACCCTCAGTGTTTGATTTTGCAATGATTTCACTGTTTGGATGTGTTTTTCTATTTGTGTCTGTTTTTGTGCACATTCAGCAAGTATACGGCTGTTTTCTGATTTTTTTCAATTTTCTACTGTCCCATAACATAAACCTCACAAATAAAGTTAAAATCTTATAAGATATAGTTATTTACCCTCAGTGTTTGATTTTGCAATGATTTCACTGTTTGGATGTGTTTTTCTATTTGTGTCTGTTTTTGTGCATATTCAGCAAGTATACGGCTGTTTTCTGATTTTTTTCAATTTTCTACTGTCCCATAACATAAACCTCACAAATAAAGTTAACATCTTATAAGATATACTTCTGTACCCTCAGTGTTTGATTTTGCATTGATTTCACTCTTTGGATGTGTTTTTCTATTTGTGTCTGTTTTTGTGCAGGTATACGGCTGTTTTCTGATTTTCTTAAATTTTCTACTGTCCCATAACATAAACCTCACAAATAAAGTTAACATCTTATAAGATATACTTCTGTACCCTCAGTGTTTGATTTTGCAATGATTTCACTCTTTGGATGTGTTTTTCTATTTGTGTCTGTTTTTGTGCACATTCAGCAAGTATACGGCTGTTTTCTGATTTTTTTCAATTTTCTACTGTCCCATAACATAAACCTCACAAATAAAGTAAAAATCTTATAAGATATACTTCTGTACCCTCAGTGTTTGATTTTGCAATGATTTCACTGTTTGGATGTGTTTTTCTATTTGTGTCTGTTTTTGTGCAAGTATACGGCTGTTTTCTGATTTTTTTCAATTTTCTACTGTCCCATAACATAAACCTCACAAATAAAGTTAACATCTTATAAGATATATGTCTGTACCCTCAGTGTTTGATTTTGCAATGATTTCACTGTTTGGATGTGTTTTTCTATTTGTGTCTGTTTTTGTGCACATTCAGCAAGTATACGGCTGTTTTCTGATTTTTTTCAATTTTCTACTGTCCCATAACATAAACCTCACAAATAAAGTTAACATCTTATAAGATATACTTCTGTACCCTCAGTGTTTGATTTTGCAATGATTTCACTGTTTGGATGTGTTTTTCTATTTGTGTCTGTTTTTGTGCAAGTATACGGCTGTTTTTTTGATTTTTTTAAATTTTCTACTGTCCCATAACATAAACCTCACAAATAAAGTTAACATCTTATAAGATATACTTCTGTACCCTCAGTGTTTGATTTTGCAATGATTTCACTGTTTGGATGTGTTTTTCTATTTGTGTCTGTTTTTGTGCAAGTATACGGCTGTTTTCTGATTTTTTTAAATTTTCTACTGTCCCATAACATAAACCTCACAAATAAAGTTAACATCTTATAAGATATACTTCTGTACCCTCAGTGTTTGATTTTGCAATGATTTCACTCTTTGGATGTGTTTTTCTATTTGTGTCTGTTTTTGTGCAAGTATACGGCTGTTTTCTGATTTTTTTCAATTTTCTACTGTCCCATAACATAAACCTCACAAATAAAGTTAACATCTTATAAGATATACTTCTGTACCCTCAGTGTTTGATTTTGCAATGATTTCACTCTTTGGATGTGTTTTTCTATTTGTGTCTGTTTTTGTGCAAGTATACGGCTGTTTTCTGATTTTTTTAAATTTTCTACTGTCCCATAACATAAACCTCACAAATAAAGTTAACATCTTATAAGATATACTTCTGTACCCTCAGTGTTTGATTTTGCAATGATTTCACTGTTTGGATGTGTTTTTCTATTTGTGTCTGTTTTTGTGCACATTCAGCAAGTATACGGCTGTTTTCTGATTTTTTTCAATTTTCTACTGTCCCATAACATAAACCTCACAAATAAAGTTAACATCTTATAAGATATACTTCTGTACCCTCAGTGTTTGATTTTGCAATGATTTCACTCTTTGGATGTGTTTTTCTATTTGTGTCTGTTTTTGTGCAAGTATACGGCTGTTTTCTGATTTTTTTCAATTTTCTACTGTCCCATAACATAAACCTCACAAATAAAGTTAACATCTTATAAGATATACTTCTGTACCCTCAGTGTTTGATTTTGCAATGATTTCACTGTTTGGATGTGTTTTTCTATTTGTGTCTGTTTTTGTGCACATTCAGCAAGTATACGGCTGTTTTCTGATTTTTTTAAATTTTCTACTGTCCCATAACATAAACCTCACAAATAAAGTTAACATCTTATAAGATATACTTCTGTACCCTCAGTGTTTGATTTTGCAATGATTTCACTGTTTGGATGTGTTTTTCTATTTGTGTCTGTTTTTGTGCAAGTATACGGCTGTTTTCTGATTTTTTTAAATTTTCTACTGTCCCATAACATAAACCTCACAAATAAAGTTAAAATCTTATAAGATATACTTCTCTACCCTCAGTGTTTGATTTTGCAATGATTTCACTGTTTGGATGTGTTTTTCTATTTGTGTCTGTTTTTGTGCACATTCAGCAAGTATACGGCTGTTTTCTGATTTTTTTCAATTTTCTACTGTCCCATAACATAAACCTCACAAATAAAGTTAAAATCTTATAAGATATAGTTATATGCCTTCAGTGTTTGATTTTGCAATGATTTCACTGTTTGGATGTGTTTTTCTATTTGTGTCTGTTTTTGTGCAAGTATACTGCTGTTTTCTGATTTTTTTCAATTTTCTACTGTCCCATAACATAAACCTCACAAATAAAGTTAAAATCTTATAAGATATAGTTATTTACCCTCAGTGTTTGATTTTGCAATGATTTCACTGTTTGGATGTGTTTTTCTATTTGTGTCTGTTTTTGTGCACATTCAGCAAGTATACGGCTGTTTTCTGATTTTTTTCAATTTTCTACTGTCCCATAACATAAACCTCACAAATAAAGTTAACATCTTATAATATATACTTCTGTACCCTCAGTGTTTGATTTTGCAATGATTTCACTGTTTGGATGTGTTTTTCTATTTGTGTCTGTTTTTGTGCAAGTATACTGCTGTTTTCTGATTTTTTTCAATTTTCTACTGTCCCATAACATAAACCTCACAAATAAAGTTAACATCTTATAAGATATACTTCTGTACCCTCAGTGTTTGATTTTGCAATGATTTCACTGTTTGGATGTGTTTTTCTATTTGTGTCTGTTTTTGTGCACATTCAGCAAGTATACGGCTGTTTTCTGATTTTTTTCAATTTTCTACTGTCCCATAACATAAACCTCACAAATAAAGTTAAAATCTTATAAGATATAGTTATATGCCTTCAGTGTTTGATTTTGCAATGATTTCACTGTTTGGATGTGTTTTTCTATTTGTGTCTGTTTTTGTGCAAGTATACGGCTGTTTTCTGATTTTTTTCAATTTTCTACTGTCCCATAACATAAACCTCACAAATAAAGTTAAAATCTTATAAGATATACTTCTCTACCCTCAGTGTTTGATTTTGCAATGATTTCACTGTTTGGATGTGTTTTTCTATTTGTGTCTGTTTTTGTGCACATTCAGCAAGTATACGGCTGTTTTCTGATTTTTTTCAATTTTCTACTGTCCCATAACATAAACCTCACAAATAAAGTTAAAATCTTATAAGATATAGTTATATGCCTTCAGTGTTTGATTTTGCAATGATTTCACTGTTTGGATGTGTTTTTCTATTTGTGTCTGTTTTTGTGCAAGTATACGGCTGTTTTCTGATTTTTTTCAATTTTCTACTGTCCCATAACATAAACCTCACAAATAAAGTTAACATCTTATAAGATATACTTCTGTACCCTCAGTGTTTGATTTTGCAATGATTTCACTGTTTGGATGTGTTTTTCTATTTGTGTCTGTTTTTGTGCACATTCAGCAAGTATACGGCTGTTTTCTGATTTTTTTCAATTTTCTACTGTCCCATAACATAAACCTCACAAATAAAGTTAAAATCTTATAAGATATAGTTATTTACCCTCAGTGTTTGATTTTGCAATGATTTCACTGTTTGGATGTGTTTTTCTATTTGTGTCTGTTTTTGTGCATATTCAGCAAGTATACGGCTGTTTTCTGATTTTTTTCAATTTTCTACTGTCCCATAACATAAACCTCACAAATAAAGTTAACATCTTATAAGATATACTTCTGTACCCTCAGTGTTTGATTTTGCATTGATTTCACTCTTTGGATGTGTTTTTCTATTTGTGTCTGTTTTTGTGCAGGTATACGGCTGTTTTCTGATTTTCTTAAATTTTCTACTGTCCCATAACATAAACCTCACAAATAAAGTTAACATCTTATAAGATATACTTCTGTACCCTCAGTGTTTGATTTTGCAATGATTTCACTCTTTGGATGTGTTTTTCTATTTGTGTCTGTTTTTGTGCACATTCAGCAAGTATACGGCTGTTTTCTGATTTTTTTCAATTTTCTACTGTCCCATAACATAAACCTCACAAATAAAGTAAAAATCTTATAAGATATACTTCTGTACCCTCAGTGTTTGATTTTGCAATGATTTCACTGTTTGGATGTGTTTTTCTATTTGTGTCTGTTTTTGTGCAAGTATACGGCTGTTTTCTGATTTTTTTCAATTTTCTACTGTCCCATAACATAAACCTCACAAATAAAGTTAACATCTTATAAGATATATGTCTGTACCCTCAGTGTTTGATTTTGCAATGATTTCACTGTTTGGATGTGTTTTTCTATTTGTGTCTGTTTTTGTGCACATTCAGCAAGTATACGGCTGTTTTCTGATTTTTTTCAATTTTCTACTGTCCCATAACATAAACCTCACAAATAAAGTTAACATCTTATAAGATATACTTCTGTACCCTCAGTGTTTGATTTTGCAATGATTTCACTGTTTGGATGTGTTTTTCTATTTGTGTCTGTTTTTGTGCAAGTATACGGCTGTTTTTTTGATTTTTTTAAATTTTCTACTGTCCCATAACATAAACCTCACAAATAAAGTTAACATCTTATAAGATATACTTCTGTACCCTCAGTGTTTGATTTTGCAATGATTTCACTGTTTGGATGTGTTTTTCTATTTGTGTCTGTTTTTGTGCAAGTATACGGCTGTTTTCTGATTTTTTTAAATTTTCTACTGTCCCATAACATAAACCTCACAAATAAAGTTAACATCTTATAAGATATACTTCTGTACCCTCAGTGTTTGATTTTGCAATGATTTCACTCTTTGGATGTGTTTTTCTATTTGTGTCTGTTTTTGTGCAAGTATACGGCTGTTTTCTGATTTTTTTCAATTTTCTACTGTCCCATAACATAAACCTCACAAATAAAGTTAACATCTTATAAGATATACTTCTGTACCCTCAGTGTTTGATTTTGCAATGATTTCACTCTTTGGATGTGTTTTTCTATTTGTGTCTGTTTTTGTGCAAGTATACGGCTGTTTTCTGATTTTTTTAAATTTTCTACTGTCCCATAACATAAACCTCACAAATAAAGTTAACATCTTATAAGATATACTTCTGTACCCTCAGTGTTTGATTTTGCAATGATTTCACTGTTTGGATGTGTTTTTCTATTTGTGTCTGTTTTTGTGCACATTCAGCAAGTATACGGCTGTTTTCTGATTTTTTTCAATTTTCTACTGTCCCATAACATAAACCTCACAAATAAAGTTAACATCTTATAAGATATACTTCTGTACCCTCAGTGTTTGATTTTGCAATGATTTCACTCTTTGGATGTGTTTTTCTATTTGTGTCTGTTTTTGTGCAAGTATACGGCTGTTTTCTGATTTTTTTCAATTTTCTACTGTCCCATAACATAAACCTCACAAATAAAGTTAACATCTTATAAGATATACTTCTGTACCCTCAGTGTTTGATTTTGCAATGATTTCACTGTTTGGATGTGTTTTTCTATTTGTGTCTGTTTTTGTGCACATTCAGCAAGTATACGGCTGTTTTCTGATTTTTTTAAATTTTCTACTGTCCCATAACATAAACCTCACAAATAAAGTTAACATCTTATAAGATATACTTCTGTACCCTCAGTGTTTGATTTTGCAATGATTTCACTGTTTGGATGTGTTTTTCTATTTGTGTCTGTTTTTGTGCAAGTATACGGCTGTTTTCTGATTTTTTTAAATTTTCTACTGTCCCATAACATAAACCTCACAAATAAAGTTAAAATCTTATAAGATATACTTCTCTACCCTCAGTGTTTGATTTTGCAATGATTTCACTGTTTGGATGTGTTTTTCTATTTGTGTCTGTTTTTGTGCACATTCAGCAAGTATACGGCTGTTTTCTGATTTTTTTCAATTTTCTACTGTCCCATAACATAAACCTCACAAATAAAGTTAAAATCTTATAAGATATAGTTATATGCCTTCAGTGTTTGATTTTGCAATGATTTCACTGTTTGGATGTGTTTTTCTATTTGTGTCTGTTTTTGTGCAAGTATACGGCTGTTTTCTGATTTTTTTCAATTTTCTACTGTCCCATAACATAAACCTCACAAATAAAGTTAACATCTTATAATATATACTTCTGTACCCTCAGTGTTTGATTTTGCAATGATTTCACTGTTTGGATGTGTTTTTCTATTTGTGTCTGTTTTTGTGCAAGTATACTGCTGTTTTCTGATTTTTTTCAATTTTCTACTGTCCCATAACATAAACCTCACAAATAAAGTTAACATCTTATAAGATATACTTCTGTACCCTCAGTGTTTGATTTTGCAATGATTTCACTGTTTGGATGTGTTTTTCTATTTGTGTCTGTTTTTGTGCACATTCAGCAAGTATACGGCTGTTTTCTGATTTTTTTCAATTTTCTACTGTCCCATAACATAAACCTCACAAATAAAGTTAAAATCTTATAAGATATAGTTATATGCCTTCAGTGTTTGATTTTGCAATGATTTCACTGTTTGGATGTGTTTTTCTATTTGTGTCTGTTTTTGTGCAAGTATACGGCTGTTTTCTGATTTTTTTCAATTTTCTACTGTCCCATAACATAAACCTCACAAATAAAGTTAAAATCTTATAAGATATACTTCTCTACCCTCAGTGTTTGATTTTGCAATGATTTCACTGTTTGGATGTGTTTTTCTATTTGTGTCTGTTTTTGTGCACATTCAGCAAGTATACGGCTGTTTTCTGATTTTTTTCAATTTTCTACTGTCCCATAACATAAACCTCACAAATAAAGTTAAAATCTTATAAGATATAGTTATATGCCTTCAGTGTTTGATTTTGCAATGATTTCACTGTTTGGATGTGTTTTTCTATTTGTGTCTGTTTTTGTGCAAGTATACGGCTGTTTTCTGATTTTTTTCAATTTTCTACTGTCCCATAACATAAACCTCACAAATAAAGTTAAAATCTTATAAGATATAGTTATTTACCCTCAGTGTTTGATTTTGCAATGATTTCACTCTTTGGATGTGTTTTTCTATTTGTGTCTGTTTTTGTGCACATTCAGCAAGTATACGGCTGTTTTCTGATTTTTTTCAATTTTCTACTGTCCCATAACATAAACCTCACAAATAAAGTTAAAATCTTATAAGATATAGTTATTTACCCTCAGTGTTTGATTTTGCAATGATTTCACTGTTTGGATGTGTTTTTCTATTTGTGTCTGTTTTTGTGCAAGTATACGGCTGTTTTCTGATTTTTTTCAATTTTCTACTGTCCCATAACATAAACCTCACAAATAAAGTTAACATCTTATAAGATATACTTCTGTACCCTCAGTGTTTGATTTTGCAATGATTTCACTGTTTGGATGTGTTTTTCTATTTGTGTCTGTTTTTGTGCACATTCAGCAAGTATACGGCTGTTTTCTGATTTTTTTCAATTTTCTACTGTCCCATAACATAAACCTCACAAATAAAGTTAACATCTTATAAGATATACTTCTGTACCCTCAGTGTTTGATTTTGCAATGATTTCACTCTTTGGATGTGTTTTTCTATTTGTGTCTGTTTTTGTGCACATTCAGCAAGTATACGGCTGTTTTCTGATTTTTTTAAATTTTCTACTGTCCCATAACATAAACCTCACAAATAAAGTAAAAATCTTATAAGATATACTTCTGTACCCTCAGTGTTTGATTTTGCAATGATTTCACTGTTTGGATGTGTTTTTCTATTTGTGTCTGTTTTTGTGCAAGTATACGGCAGTTTTCTGATTTTTTTCAATTTTCTACTGTCCCATAACATAAACCTCACAAATAAAGTTAAAATCTTATAAGATATACTTCTCTACCCTCAGTGTTTGATTTTGCAATGATTTCACTGTTTGGATGTGTTTTTCTATTTGTGTCTGTTTTTGTGCACATTCAGCAAGTATACGGCTGTTTTCTGATTTTTTTCAATTTTCTACTGTCCCATAACATAAACCTCACAAATAAAGTAAAAATCTTATAAGATATACTTCTGTACCCTCAGTGTTTGATTTTGCAATGATTTCACTGTTTGGATGTGTTTTTCTATTTGTGTCTGTTTTTGTGCAAGTATACGGCTGTTTTCTGATTTTTTTCAATTTTCTACTGTCCCATAACATAAACCTCACAAATAAAGTTAAAATCTTATAAGATATAGTTATATGCCTTCAGTGTTTGATTTTGCAATGATTTCACTGTTTGGATGTGTTTTTCTATTTGTGTCTGTTTTTGTGCAAGTATACGACTGTTTTCTGATTTTTTTCAATTTTCTACTGTCCCATAACATAAACCTCACAAATAAAGTTAACATCTTATAAGATATACTTCTGTACCCTCAGTGTTTGATTTTGCAATGATTTCACTCTTTGGATGTGTTTTTCTATTTGTGTCTGTTTTTGTGCAAGTATACGGCTGTTTTCTGATTTTTTTAAATTTTCTACTGTCCCATAACATAAACCTCACAAATAAAGTTAACATCTTATAAGATATACTTCTGTACCCTCAGTGTTTGATTTTGCAATGATTTCACTGTTTGGATGTGTTTTTCTCTTTGTGTCTGTTTTTGTGCAAGTATACGGCTGTTTTCTGATTTTTTTAAATTTTCTACTGTCCCATAACATAAACCTCACAAATAAAGTTAACATCTTATAAGATATACTTCTGTACCCTCAGTGTTTGATTTTGCAATGATTTCACTCTTTGGATGTGTTTTTCTATTTGTGTCTGTTTTTGTGCAAGTATACGGCTGTTTTCTGATTTTTTTAAATTTTCTACTGTCCCATAACATAAACCTCACAAATAAAGTTAACATCTTATAAGATATACTTCTGTACCCTCAGTGTTTGATTTTGCAATGATTTCACTGTTTGGATGTGTTTTTCTCTTTGTGTCTGTTTTTGTGCAAGTATACGGCTGTTTTCTGATTTTTTTAAATTTTCTACTGTCCCATAACATAAACCTCACAAATAAAGTTAACATCTTATAAGATATACTTCTGTACCCTCAGTGTTTGATTTTGCAATGATTTCACTCTTTGGATGTGTTTTTCTATTTGTGTCTGTTTTTGTGCAAGTATACGGCTGTTTTCTGATTTTTTTCAATTTTCTACTGTCCCATAACATAAACCTCACAAATAAAGTTAAAATCTTATAAGATATAGTTATATGCCTTCAGTGTTTGATTTTGGAATGATTTCACTGTTTGGATGTGTTTTTCTATTTGTGTCTGTTTTTGTGCACATTCAGCAAGTATACGGCTGTTTTCTGATTTTTTTCAATTTTCTACTGTCCCATAACATAAACCTCACAAATAAAGTTAAAATCTTATAAGATATACTTCTGTACCCTCAGTGTTTGATTTTGCAATGATTTCACTGTTTGGATGTGTTTTTCTATTTGTGTCTGTTTTTGTGCACATTCAGCAAGTATACGGCTGTTTTCTGATTTTTTTCAATTTTCTACTGTCCCATAACATAAACCTCACAAATAAAGTTAAAATCTTATAAGATATACTTCTGTACCCTCAGTGTTTGATTTTGCAATGATTTCACTGTTTGGATGTGTTTTTCTATTTGTGTCTGTTTTTGTGCACATTCAGCAAGTATACGGCTGTTTTCTGATTTTTTTCAATTTTCTACTGTCCCATAACATAAACCTCACAAATAAAGTTAAAATCTTATAAGATATAGTTATATGCCTTCAGTGTTTGATTTTGCAATGATTTCACTGTTTGGATGTGTTTTTCTATTTGTGTCTGTTTTTGTGCAAGTATACGGCTGTTTTCTGATTTTTTTCAATTTTCTACTGTCCCATAACATAAACCTCACAAATAAAGTTAAAATCTTATAAGATATACTTCTCTACCCTCAGTGTTTGATTTTGCAATGATTTCACTGTTTGGATGTGTTTTTCTATTTGTGTCTGTTTTTGTGCACATTCAGCAAGTATACGGCTGTTTTCTGATTTTTTTCAATTTTCTACTGTCCCATAACATAAACCTCACAAATAAAGTTAAAATCTTATAAGATATAGTTATATGCCTTCAGTGTTTGATTTTGCAATGATTTCACTGTTTGGATGTGTTTTTCTATTTGTGTCTGTTTTTGTGCAAGTATACGGCTGTTTTCTGATTTTTTTCAATTTTCTACTGTCCCATAACATAAACCTCACAAATAAAGTTAAAATCTTATAAGATATAGTTATTTACCCTCAGTGTTTGATTTTGCAATGATTTCACTCTTTGGATGTGTTTTTCTATTTGTGTCTGTTTTTGTGCACATTCAGCAAGTATACGGCTGTTTTCTGATTTTTTTCAATTTTCTACTGTCCCATAACATAAACCTCACAAATAAAGTTAAAATCTTATAAGATATAGTTATATGCCTTCAGTGTTTGATTTTGCAATGATTTCACTGTTTGGATGTGTTTTTCTATTTGTGTCTGTTTTTGTGCACATTCAGCAAGTATACGGCTGTTTTCTGATTTTTTTCAATTTTCTACTGTCCCATAACATAAACCTCACAAATAAAGTTAAAATCTTATAAGATATAGTTATATGCCTTCAGTGTTTGATTTTGCAATGATTTCACTGTTTGGATGTGTTTTTCTATTTGTGTCTGTTTTTGTGCACATTCAGCAAGTATACGGCTGTTTTCTGATTTTTTTCAATTTTCTACTGTCCCATAACATAAACCTCACAAATAAAGTTAAAATCTTATAAGATATAGTTATATGCCTTCAGTGTTTGATTTTGCAATGATTTCACTGTTTGGATGTGTTTTTCTATTTGTGTCTGTTTTTGTGCAAGTATACGGCTGTTTTCTGATTTTTTTCAATTTTCTACTGTCCCATAACATAAACCTCACAAATAAAGTTAACATCTTATAAGATATACTTCTGTACCCTCAGTGTTTGATTTTGCAATGATTTCACTCTTTGGATGTGTTTTTCTATTTGTGTCTGTTTTTGTGCACATTCAGCAAGTATACGGCTGTTTTCTGATTTTTTTCAATTTTCTACTGTCCCATAACATAAACCTCACAAATAAAGTTAAAATCTTATAAGATATACTTCTGTACCCTCAGTGTTTGATTTTGCAATGATTTCACTCTTTGGATGTGTTTTTCTATTTGTGTCTGTTTTTGTGCAAGTATACGGCTGTTTTCTGATTTTTTTCAATTTTCTACTGTCCCATAACATAAACCTCACAAATAAAGTTAACATCTTATAAGATATACTTCTGTACCCTCAGTGTTTGATTTTGCAATGATTTCACTGTTTGGATGTGTTTTTCTATTTGTGTCTGTTTTTGTGCAAGTATACGGCTGTTTTCTGATTTTTTTCAATTTTCTACTGTCCCATAACATAAACCTCACAAATAAAGTTAACATCTTATAAGATATACTTCTGTACCCTCAGTGTTTGATTTTGCAATGATTTCACTCTTTGGATGTGTTTTTCTATTTGTGTCTGTTTTTGTGCACATTCAGCAAGTATACGGCTGTTTTCTGATTTTTTTCAATTTTCTACTGTCCCATAACATAAACCTCACAAATAAAGTTAAAATCTTATAAGATATACTTCTGTACCCTCAGTGTTTGATTTTGCAATGATTTCACTCTTTGGATGTGTTTTTCTATTTGTGTCTGTTTTTGTGCAAGTATACGGCTGTTTTCTGATTTTTTTAAATTTTCTACTGTCCCATAACATAAACCTCACAAATAAAGTTAACATCTTATAAGATATACTTCTGTACCCTCAGTGTTTGATTTTGCAATGATTTCACTGTTTGGATGTGTTTTTCTATTTGTGTCTGTTTTTGTGCACATTCAGCAAGTATACGGCTGTTTTCTGATTTTTTTAAATTTTCTACTGTCCCATAACATAAACCTCACAAATAAAGTTAACATCTTATAAGATATACTTCTGTACCCTCAGTGTTTGATTTTGCAATGATTTCACTCTTTGGATGTGTTTTTCTATTTGTGTCTGTTTTTGTGCAAGTATACGGCTGTTTTCTGATTTTTTTCAATTTTCTACTGTCCCATAACATAAACCTCACAAATAAAGTTAACATCTTATAAGATATACTTCTGTACCCTCAGTGTTTGATTTTGCAATGATTTCACTGTCTGGATGTGTTTTTCTATTTGTGTCTGTTTTTGTGCACATTCAGCAAGTATACGGCTGTTTTCTGATTTTTTTCAATTTTCTACTGTCCCATAACATAAACCTCACAAATAAAGTAAAAATCTTATAAGATATACTTCTGTACCCTCAGTGTTTGATTTTGCAATGATTTCACTGTTTGGATGTGTTTTTCTATTTGTGTCTGTTTTTGTGCAAGTATACGGCTGTTTTCTGATTTTTTTCAATTTTCTACTGTCCCATAACATAAACCTCACAAATAAAGTTAAAATCTTATAAGATATAGTTATATGCCTTCAGTGTTTGATTTTGGAATGATTTCACTGTTTGGATGTGTTTTTCTATTTGTGTCTGTTTTTGTGCACATTCAGCAAGTATACGGCTGTTTTCTGATTTTTTTCAATTTTCTACTGTCCCATAACATAAACCTCACAAATAAAGTTAAAATCTTATAAGATATACTTCTGTACCCTCAGTGTTTGATTTTGCAATGATTTCACTGTTTGGATGTGTTTTTCTCTTTGTGTCTGTTTTTGTGCAAGTATACGGCTGTTTTCTGATTTTTTTAAATTTTCTACTGTCCCATAACATAAACCTCACAAATAAAGTTAACATCTTATAAGATATACTTCTGTACCCTCAGTGTTTGATTTTGCAATGATTTCACTGTTTGGATGTGTTTTTCTATTTGTGTCTGTTTTTGTGCACGTTCAGCAAGTATACGGCTGTTTTCTGATTTTTTTAAATTTTCTACTGTCCCATAACATAAACCTCACAAATAAAGTTAACATCTTATAAGATATACTTCTGTACCCTCAGTGTTTGATTTTGCAATGATTTCACTCTTTGGATGTGTTTTTCTATTTGTGTCTGTTTTTGTGCAAGTATACGGCTGTTTTCTGATTTTTTTCAATTTTCTACTGTCCCATAACATAAACCTCACAAATAAAGTTAAAATCTTATAAGATATAGTTATATGCCTTCAGTGTTTGATTTTGGAATGATTTCACTGTTTGGATGTGTTTTTCTATTTGTGTCTGTTTTTGTGCACATTCAGCAAGTATACGGCTGTTTTCTGATTTTTTTCAATTTTCTACTGTCCCATAACATAAACCTCACAAATAAAGTTAAAATCTTATAAGATATACTTCTGTACCCTCAGTGTTTGATTTTGCAATGATTTCACTGTTTGGATGTGTTTTTCTCTTTGTGTCTGTTTTTGTGCAAGTATACGGCTGTTTTCTGATTTTTTTAAATTTTCTACTGTCCCATAACATAAACCTCACAAATAAAGTTAACATCTTATAAGATATACTTCTGTACCCTCAGTGTTTGATTTTGCAATGATTTCACTCTTTGGATGTGTTTTTCTATTTGTGTCTGTTTTTGTGCAAGTATACGGCTGTTTTCTGATTTTTTTCAATTTTCTACTGTCCCATAACATAAACCTCACAAATAAAGTAAAAATCTTATAAGATATACTTCTGTACCCTCAGTGTTTGATTTTGCAATGATTTCACTGTTTGGATGTGTTTTTCTATTTGTGTCTGTTTTTGTGCAAGTATACGGCTGTTTTCTGATTTTTTTCAATTTTCTACTGTCCCATAACATATACCTCACAAATAAAGTTAAAATCTTATAAGATATACTTCTCTACCCTCAGTGTTTGATTTTGCAATGATTTCACTGTTTGGATGTGTTTTTCTATTTGTGTCTGTTTTTGTGCAAGTATACGGCTGTTTTCTGATTTTTTTAAATTTTCTACTGTCCCATAACATAAACCTCACAAATAAAGTTAACATCTTATAAGATATACTTCTGTACCCTCAGTGTTTGATTTTGCAATGATTTCACTGTTTGGATGTGTTTTTCTATTTGTGTCTGTTTTTGTGCACGTTCAGCAAGTATACGGCTGTTTTCTGATTTTTTTAAATTTTCTACTGTCCCATAACATAAACCTCACAAATAAAGTTAACATCTTATAAGATATACTTCTGTACCCTCAGTGTTTGATTTTGCAATGATTTCACTCTTTGGATGTGTTTTTCTATTTGTGTCTGTTTTTGTGCAAGTATACGGCTGTTTTCTGATTTTTTTCAATTTTCTACTGTCCCATAACATAAACCTCACAAATAAAGTTAAAATCTTATAAGATATAGTTATATGCCTTCAGTGTTTGATTTTGGAATGATTTCACTGTTTGGATGTGTTTTTCTATTTGTGTCTGTTTTTGTGCACATTCAGCAAGTATACGGCTGTTTTCTGATTTTTTTCAATTTTCTACTGTCCCATAACATAAACCTCACAAATAAAGTTAAAATCTTATAAGATATACTTCTGTACCCTCAGTGTTTGATTTTGCAATGATTTCACTGTTTGGATGTGTTTTTCTCTTTGTGTCTGTTTTTGTGCAAGTATACGGCTGTTTTCTGATTTTTTTAAATTTTCTACTGTCCCATAACATAAACCTCACAAATAAAGTTAACATCTTATAAGATATACTTCTGTACCCTCAGTGTTTGATTTTGCAATGATTTCACTCTTTGGATGTGTTTTTCTATTTGTGTCTGTTTTTGTGCAAGTATACGGCTGTTTTCTGATTTTTTTCAATTTTCTACTGTCCCATAACATAAACCTCACAAATAAAGTAAAAATCTTATAAGATATACTTCTGTACCCTCAGTGTTTGATTTTGCAATGATTTCACTGTTTGGATGTGTTTTTCTATTTGTGTCTGTTTTTGTGCAAGTATACGGCTGTTTTCTGATTTTTTTCAATTTTCTACTGTCCCATAACATATACCTCACAAATAAAGTTAAAATCTTATAAGATATACTTCTCTACCCTCAGTGTTTGATTTTGCAATGATTTCACTGTTTGGATGTGTTTTTCTATTTGTGTCTGTTTTTGTGCAAGTATACGGCTGTTTTCTGATTTTTTTAAATTTTCTACTGTCCCATAACATAAACCTCACAAATAAAGTTAACATCTTATAAGATATACTTCTGTACCCTCAGTGTTTGATTTTGCAATGATTTCACTGTTTGGATGTGTTTTTCTATTTGTGTCTGTTTTTGTGCACGTTCAGCAAGTATACGGCTGTTTTCTGATTTTTTTAAATTTTCTACTGTCCCATAACATAAACCTCACAAATAAAGTTAACATCTTATAAGATATACTTCTGTACCCTCAGTGTTTGATTTTGCAATGATTTCACTCTTTGGATGTGTTTTTCTATTTGTGTCTGTTTTTGTGCAAGTATACGGCTGTTTTCTGATTTTTTTCAATTTTCTACTGTCCCATAACATAAACCTCACAAATAAAGTTAAAATCTTATAAGATATAGTTATATGCCTTCAGTGTTTGATTTTGGAATGATTTCACTGTTTGGATGTGTTTTTCTATTTGTGTCTGTTTTTGTGCACATTCAGCAAGTATACGGCTGTTTTCTGATTTTTTTCAATTTTCTACTGTCCCATAACATAAACCTCACAAATAAAGTTAAAATCTTATAAGATATACTTCTGTACCCTCAGTGTTTGATTTTGCAATGATTTCACTGTTTGGATGTGTTTTTCTCTTTGTGTCTGTTTTTGTGCAAGTATACGGCTGTTTTCTGATTTTTTTAAATTTTCTACTGTCCCATAACATAAACCTCACAAATAAAGTTAACATCTTATAAGATATACTTCTGTACCCTCAGTGTTTGATTTTGCAATGATTTCACTCTTTGGATGTGTTTTTCTATTTGTGTCTGTTTTTGTGCAAGTATACGGCTGTTTTCTGATTTTTTTCAATTTTCTACTGTCCCATAACATAAACCTCACAAATAAAGTTAAAATCTTATAAGATATAGTTATATGCCTTCAGTGTTTGATTTTGGAATGATTTCACTGTTTGGATGTGTTTTTCTATTTGTGTCTGTTTTTGTGCACATTCAGCAAGTATACGGCTGTTTTCTGATTTTTTTCAATTTTCTACTGTCCCATAACATAAACCTCACAAATAAAGTTAAAATCTTATAAGATATACTTCTGTACCCTCAGTGTTTGATTTTGCAATGATTTCACTGTTTGGATGTGTTTTTCTCTTTGTGTCTGTTTTTGTGCAAGTATACGGCTGTTTTCTGATTTTTTTAAATTTTCTACTGTCCCATAACATAAACCTCACAAATAAAGTTAACATCTTATAAGATATACTTCTGTACCCTCAGTGTTTGATTTTGCAATGATTTCACTCTTTGGATGTGTTTTTCTATTTGTGTCTGTTTTTGTGCAAGTATACGGCTGTTTTCTGATTTTTTTCAATTTTCTACTGTCCCATAACATAAACCTCACAAATAAAGTAAAAATCTTATAAGATATACTTCTGTACCCTCAGTGTTTGATTTTGCAATGATTTCACTGTTTGGATGTGTTTTTCTATTTGTGTCTGTTTTTGTGCAAGTATACGGCTGTTTTCTGATTTTTTTCAATTTTCTACTGTCCCATAACATATACCTCACAAATAAAGTTAAAATCTTATAAGATATACTTCTCTACCCTCAGTGTTTGATTTTGCAATGATTTCACTGTTTGGATGTGTTTTTCTATTTGTGTCTGTTTTTGTGCAAGTATACGGCTGTTTTCTGATTTTTTTAAATTTTCTACTGTCCCATAACATAAACCTCACAAATAAAGTTAACATCTTATAAGATATACTTCTGTACCCTCAGTGTTTGATTTTGCAATGATTTCACTGTTTGGATGTGTTTTTCTATTTGTGTCTGTTTTTGTGCACGTTCAGCAAGTATACGGCTGTTTTCTGATTTTTTTAAATTTTCTACTGTCCCATAACATAAACCTCACAAATAAAGTTAACATCTTATAAGATATACTTCTGTACCCTCAGTGTTTGATTTTGCAATGATTTCACTCTTTGGATGTGTTTTTCTATTTGTGTCTGTTTTTGTGCAAGTATACGGCTGTTTTCTGATTTTTTTCAATTTTCTACTGTCCCATAACATAAACCTCACAAATAAAGTTAAAATCTTATAAGATATAGTTATATGCCTTCAGTGTTTGATTTTGGAATGATTTCACTGTTTGGATGTGTTTTTCTATTTGTGTCTGTTTTTGTGCACATTCAGCAAGTATACGGCTGTTTTCTGATTTTTTTCAATTTTCTACTGTCCCATAACATAAACCTCACAAATAAAGTTAAAATCTTATAAGATATACTTCTGTACCCTCAGTGTTTGATTTTGCAATGATTTCACTGTTTGGATGTGTTTTTCTCTTTGTGTCTGTTTTTGTGCAAGTATACGGCTGTTTTCTGATTTTTTTAAATTTTCTACTGTCCCATAACATAAACCTCACAAATAAAGTTAACATCTTATAAGATATACTTCTGTACCCTCAGTGTTTGATTTTGCAATGATTTCACTCTTTGGATGTGTTTTTCTATTTGTGTCTGTTTTTGTGCAAGTATACGGCTGTTTTCTGATTTTTTTCAATTTTCTACTGTCCCATAACATAAACCTCACAAATAAAGTAAAAATCTTATAAGATATACTTCTGTACCCTCAGTGTTTGATTTTGCAATGATTTCACTGTTTGGATGTGTTTTTCTATTTGTGTCTGTTTTTGTGCAAGTATACGGCTGTTTTCTGATTTTTTTCAATTTTCTACTGTCCCATAACATATACCTCACAAATAAAGTTAAAATCTTATAAGATATACTTCTCTACCCTCAGTGTTTGATTTTGCAATGATTTCACTGTTTGGATGTGTTTTTCTATTTGTGTCTGTTTTTGTGCACATTCAGCAAGTATACGGCTGTTTTCTGATTTTTTTAAATTTTCTACTGTCCCATAACATAAACCTCACAAATAAAGTTAAAATCTTATAAGATATAGTTATATGCCTTCAGTGTTTGATTTTGCAATGATTTCACTGTTTGGATGTGTTTTTCTATTTGTGTCTGTTTTTGTGCAAGTATACGGCTGTTTTCTGATTTTTTTAAATTTTCTACTGTCCCATAACATAAACCTCACAAATAAAGTTAACATCTTATAAGATATACTTCTGTACCCTCAGTGTTTGATTTTGCAATGATTTCACTGTTTGGATGTGTTTTTCTATTTGTGTCTGTTTTTGTGCACATTCAGTAAGTATACGGCTGTTTTCTGATTTTTTTAAATTTTCTACTGTCCCATAACATAAACCTCACAAATAAAGTTAACATCTTATAAGATATACTTCTGTACCCTCAGTGTTTGATTTTGCAATGATTTCACTGTTTGGATGTGTTTTTCTATTTGTGTCTGTTTTTGTGCACATTCAGTAAGTATACGGCTGTTTTCTGATTTTTTTCAATTTTCTACTGTCCCATAACATAAACCTCACAAATAAAGTTAACATCTTATAAGATATACTTCTGTACCCTCAGTGTTTGATTTTGCAATGATTTCACTCTTTGGATGTGTTTTTCTATTTGTGTCTGTTTTTGTGCAAGTATACGGCTGTTTTCTGATTTTTTTCAATTTTCTACTGTCCCATAACATAAACCTCACAAATAAAGTTAAAATCTTATAAGATATAGTTATATGCCTTCGGTGTTTGATTTTGCAATGATTTCACTGTTTGGATGTGTTTTTCTATTTGTGTCTGTTTTTGTGCAAGTATACGGCTGTTTTCTGATTTTTTTCAATTTTCTACTGTCCCATAACATAAACCTCACAAATAAAGTTAACATCTTATAAGATATACTTCTGTACCCTCAGTGTTTGATTTTGCAATGATTTCACTCTTTGGATGTGTTTTTCTATTTGTGTCTGTTTTTGTGCACATTCAGCAAGTATACGGCTGTTTTCTGATTTTTTTCAATTTTCTACTGTCCCATAACATAAACCTCACAAATAAAGTAAAAATCTTATAAGATATACTTCTGTACCCTCAGTGTTTGATTTTGCAATGATTTCACTGTTTGGATGTGTTTTTCTATTTGTGTCTGTTTTTGTGCAAGTATACGGCAGTTTTCTGATTTTTTTCAATTTTCTACTGTCCCATAACATAAACCTCACAAATAAAGTTAAAATCTTATAAGATATAGTTATATGCCTTCAGTGTTTGATTTTGCAATGATTTCACTGTTTGGATGTGTTTTTCTATTTGTGTCTGTTTTTGTGCACATTCAGCAAGTATACGGCTGTTTTCTGATTTTTTTCAATTTTCTACTGTCCCATAACATAAACCTCACAAATAAAGTTAAAATCTTATAAGATATAGTTATATGCCTTCAGTGTTTGATTTTGCAATGATTTCACTGTTTGGATGTGTTTTTCTATTTGTGTCTGTTTTTGTGCACATTCAGCAAGTATACGGCTGTTTTCTGATTTTTTTAAATTTTCTACTGTCCCAAAACATAAACCTCACAAATAAAGTTAACATCTTATAAGATATACTTCTGTACCCTCAGTGTTTGATTTTGCAATGATTTCACTCTTTGGATGTGTTTTTCTATTTGTGTCTGTTTTTGTGCAAGTATACGGCTGTTTTCTGATTTTTTAAAATTTTCTACTGTCCCATAACATAAACCTCACAAATAAAGTTAACATCTTATAAGATATACTTCTGTACCCTCAGTGTTTGATTTTGCAATGATTTCACTGTTTGGATGTGTTTTTCTATTTGTGTCTGTTTTTGTGCACATTCAGCAAGTATACGGCTGTTTTCTGATTTTTTTCAATTTTCTACTGTCCCATAACATAAACCTCACAAATAAAGTTAAAATCTTATAAGATATACTTCTGTACCCTCAGTGTTTGATTTTGCAATGATTTCACTGTTTGGATGTGTTTTTCTATTTGTGTCTGTTTTTGTGCAAGTATACGGCTGTTTTCTGATTTTTTTCAATTTTCTACTGTCCCATAACATAAACCTCACAAATAAAGTTAACATCTTATAAGATATATGTCTGTACCCTCAGTGTTTGATTTTGCAATGATTTCACTGTTTGGATGTGTTTTTCTATTTGTGTCTGTTTTTGTGCACATTCAGCAAGTATACGGCTGTTTTCTGATTTTTTTCAATTTTCTACTGTCCCATAACATAAACCTCACAAATAAAGTTAACATCTTATAAGATATACTTCTGTACCCTCAGTGTTTGATTTTGCAATGATTTCACTGTTTGGATGTGTTTTTCTATTTGTGTCTGTTTTTGTGCAAGTATACGGCTGTTTTTTTGATTTTTTTAAATTTTCTACTGTCCCATAACATAAACCTCACAAATAAAGTTAACATCTTATAAGATATACTTCTGTACCCTCAGTGTTTGATTTTGCAATGATTTCACTGTTTGGATGTGTTTTTCTATTTGTGTCTGTTTTTGTGCAAGTATACGGCTGTTTTCTGATTTTTTTCAATTTTCTACTGTCCCATAACATAAACCTCACAAATAAAGTTAAAATCTTATAAGATATAGTGATATGCCTTCAGTGTTTGATTTTGCAATGATTTCACTGTTTGGATGTGTTTTTCTATTTGTGTCTGTTTTTGTGCAAGTATACGGCTGTTTTCTGATTTTTTTCAATTTTCTACTGTCCCATAACATAAACCTCACAAATAAAGTTAACATCTTATAAGATATACTTCTGTACCCTCAGTGTTTGATTTTGCAATGATTTCACTGTCTGGATGTGTTTTTCTATTTGTGTCTGTTTTTGTGCACATTCAGCAAGTATACGGCTGTTTTCTGATTTTTTTCAATTTTCTACTGTCCCATAACATAAACCTCACAAATAAAGTAAAAATCTTATAAGATATACTTCTGTACCCTCAGTGTTTGATTTTGCAATGATTTCACTGTTTGGATTACGGCTGTTTTCTGATTTTTTTCAATTTTCTACTGTCCCATAACATAAACCTCACAAATAAAGTTAAAATCTTATAAGATATAGTTATATGCCTTCAGTGTTTGATTTTGGAATGATTTCACTGTTTGGATGTGTTTTTCTATTTGTGTCTGTTTTTGTGCACATTCAGCAAGTATACGGCTGTTTTCTGATTTTTTTCAATTTTCTACTGTCCCATAACATAAACCTCACAAATAAAGTTAAAATCTTATAAGATATACTTCTGTACCCTCAGTGTTTGATTTTGCAATGATTTCACTGTTTGGATGTGTTTTTCTCTTTGTGTCTGTTTTTGTGCAAGTATACGGCTGTTTTCGGTTTTTTTTAAATTTTCTACTGTCCCATAACATAAACCTCACAAATAAAGTTAACATCTTATAAGATATACTTCTGTACCCTCAGTGTTTGATTTTGCAATGATTTCACTGTTTGGATGTGTTTTTCTATTTGTGTCTGTTTTTGTGCACGTTCAGCAAGTATACGGCTGTTTTCTGATTTTTTTAAATTTTCTACTGTCCCATAACATAAACCTCACAAATAAAGTTAACATCTTATAAGATATACTTCTGTACCCTTAGTGTTTGATTTTGCAATGATTTCACTCTTTGGATGTGTTTTTCTATTTGTGTCTGTTTTTGTGCAAGTATACGGCTGTTTTCTGATTTTTTTCAATTTTCTACTGTCCCATAACATAAACCTCACAAATAAAGTAAAAATCTTATAAGATATACTTCTGTACCCTCAGTGTTTGATTTTGCAATGATTTCACTGTTTGGATTACGGCTGTTTTCTGATTTTTTTCAATTTTCTACTGTCCCATAACATAAACCTCACAAATAAAGTTAAAATCTTATAAGATATAGTTATATGCCTTCAGTGTTTGATTTTGGAATGATTTCACTGTTTGGATGTGTTTTTCTATTTGTGTCTGTTTTTGTGCACATTCAGCAAGTATACGGCTGTTTTCTGATTTTTTTCAATTTTCTACTGTCCCATAACATAAACCTCACAAATAAAGTTAAAATCTTATAAGATATACTTCTGTACCCTCAGTGTTTGATTTTGCAATGATTTCACTGTTTGGATGTGTTTTTCTCTTTGTGTCTGTTTTTGTGCAAGTATACGGCTGTTTTCTGATTTTTTTAAATTTTCTACTGTCCCATAACATAAACCTCACAAATAAAGTTAACATCTTATAAGATATACTTCTGTACCCTCAGTGTTTGATTTTGCAATGATTTCACTGTTTGGATGTGTTTTTCTATTTGTGTCTGTTTTTGTGCACGTTCAGCAAGTATACGGCTGTTTTCTGATTTTTTTAAATTTTCTACTGTCCCATAACATAAACCTCACAAATAAAGTTAACATCTTATAAGATATACTTCTGTACCCTTAGTGTTTGATTTTGCAATGATTTCACTCTTTGGATGTGTTTTTCTATTTGTGTCTGTTTTTGTGCAAGTATACGGCTGTTTTCTGATTTTTTTCAATTTTCTACTGTCCCATAACATAAACCTCACAAATAAAGTTAAAATCTTATAAGATATAGTTATATGCCTTCAGTGTTTGATTTTGGAATGATTTCACTGTTTGGATGTGTTTTTCTATTTGTGTCTGTTTTTGTGCACATTCAGCAAGTATACGGCTGTTTTCTGATTTTTTTCAATTTTCTACTGTCCCATAACATAAACCTCACAAATAAAGTTAAAATCTTATAAGATATAGTTATATGCCTTCAGTGTTTGATTTTGCAATGATTTCACTGTTTGGATGTGTTTTTCTATTTGTGTCTGTTTTTGTGCAAGTATACGGCTGTTTTCTGATTTTTTTAAATTTTCTACTGTCCCATAACATAAACCTCACAAATAAAGTTAACATCTTATAAGATATACTTCTGTACCCTCAGTGTTTGATTTTGCAATGATTTCACTGTTTGGATGTGTTTTTCTATTTGTGTCTGTTTTTGTGCACATTCAGTAAGTATACGGCTGTTTTCTGATTTTTTTCAATTTTCTACTGTCCCATAACATAAACCTCACAAATAAAGTTAACATCTTATAAGATATACTTCTGTACCCTCAGTGTTTGATTTTGCAATGATTTCACTCTTTGGATGTGTTTTTCTATTTGTGTCTGTTTTTGTGCAAGTATACGGCTGTTTTCTGATTTTTTTCAATTTTCTACTGTCCCATAACATAAACCTCACAAATAAAGTTAAAATCTTATAAGATATAGTTATATGCCTTCAGTGTTTGATTTTGCAATGATTTCACTGTTTGGATGTGTTTTTCTATTTGTGTCTGTTTTTGTGCAAGTATACGGCTGTTTTCTGATTTTTTTCAATTTTCTACTGTCCCATAACATAAACCTCACAAATAAAGTTAACATCTTATAAGATATACTTCTGTACCCTCAGTGTTTGATTTTGCAATGATTTCACTCTTTGGATGTGTTTTTCTATTTGTGTCTGTTTTTGTGCACATTCAGCAAGTATACGGCTGTTTTCTGATTTTTTTCAATTTTCTACTGTCCCATAACATAAACCTCACAAATAAAGTTAAAATCTTATAAGATATACTTCTGTACCCTCAGTGTTTGATTTTGCAATGATTTCACTGTTTGGATGTGTTTTTCTATTTGTGTCTGTTTTTGTGCAAGTATACGGCAGTTTTCTGATTTTTTTCAATTTTCTACTGTCCCATAACATAAACCTCACAAATAAAGTTAAAATCTTATAAGATATACTTCTCTACCCTCAGTGTTTGATTTTGGAATGATTTCACTGTTTGGATGTGTTTTTCTATTTGTGTCTGTTTTTGTGCACATTCAGCAAGTATACGGCTGTTTTCTGATTTTTTTCAATTTTCTACTGTCCCATAACATAAACCTCACAAATAAAGTTAACATCTTATAAGATATACTTCTGTACCCTCAGTGTTTGATTTTGCAATGATTTCACTCTTTGGATGTGTTTTTCTATTTGTGTCTGTTTTTGTGCACATTCAGCAAGTATACGGCTGTTTTCTGATTTTTTTCAATTTTCTACTGTCCCATAACATAAACCTCACAAATAAAGTTAACATCTTATAAGATATACTTCTGTACCCTCAGTGTTTGATTTTGCAATGATTTCACTGTTTGGATGTGTTTTTCTATTTGTGTCTGTTTTTGTGCACATTCAGCAAGTATACGGCTGTTTTCTGATTTTTTTCAATTTTCTACTGTCCCATAATATAAACCTCACAAATAAAGTTAACATCTTATAAGATATACTTCTGTACCCTCAGTGTTTGATTTTGCAATGATTTCACTCTTTGGATGTGTTTTTCTATTTGTGTCTGTTTTTGTGCACATTCAGCAAGTATACGGCTGTTTTCTGATTTTTTTCAATTTTCTACTGTCCCATAACATAAACCTCACAAATAAAGTTAACATCTTATAAGATATACTTCTGTACCCTCAGTGTTTGATTTTGCAATGATTTCACTGTTTGGATGTGTTTTTCTATTTGTGTCTGTTTTTGTGCAAGTATACGGCTGTTTTCTGATTTTTTTCAATTTTCTACTGTCCCATAACATAAACCTCACAAATAAAGTTAAAATCTTATAAGATATACTTCTGTGCCCTCAGTGTTTGATTTTGCAATGATTTCACTGTTTGGATGTGTTTTTCTATTTGTGTCTGTTTTTGTGCAAGTATACGGCTGTTTTCTGATTTTTTTCAATTTTCTACTGTCCCATAACATAAACCTCACAAATAAAGTTAAAATCTTATAAGATATACTTCTGTACCCTCAGTGTTTGATTTTGGAATGATTTCACTGTTTGGATGTGTTTTTCTATTTGTGTCTGTTTTTGTGCACATTCAGCAAGTATACGGCTGTTTTCTGATTTTTTTCAATTTTCTACTGTCCCATAACATAAACCTCACAAATAAAGTTAACATCTTATAAGATATACTTCTGTACCCTCAGTGTTTGATTTTGCAATGATTTCACTCTTTGGATGTGTTTTTCTATTTGTGTCTGTTTTTGTGCAAGTATACGGCTGTTTTCTGATTTTTTTCAATTTTCTACTGTCCCATAACATAAACCTCACAAATAAAGTTAACATCTTATAAGATATACTTCTGTACCCTCAGTGTTTGATTTTGCAATGATTTCACTCTTTGGATGTGTTTTTCTATTTGTGTCTGTTTTTGTGCAAGTATACGGCTGTTTTCTGATTTTTTTCAATTTTCTACTGTCCCATAACATAAACCTCACAAATAAAGTTAACATCTTATAAGATATACTTCTGTACCCTCAGTGTTTGATTTTGCAATGATTTCACTCTTTGGATGTGTTTTTCTATTTGTGTCTGTTTTTGTGCAAGTATACGGCTGTTTTTTTGATTTTTTTAAATTTTCTACTGTCCCATAACATAAACCTCACAAATAAAGTTAACATCTTATAAGATATACTTCTGTACCCTCAGTGTTTGATTTTGCAATGATTTCACTGTTTGGATGTGTTTTTCTATTTGTGTCTGTTTTTGTGCAAGTATACGGCTGTTTTCTGATTTTTTTCAATTTTCTACTGTCCCATAACATAAACCTCACAAATAAAGTTAAAATCTTATAAGATATAGTGATATGCCTTCAGTGTTTGATTTTGCAATGATTTCACTGTTTGGATGTGTTTTTCTATTTGTGTCTGTTTTTGTGCAAGTATACGGCTGTTTTCTGATTTTTTTCAATTTTCTACTGTCCCATAACATAAACCTCACAAATAAAGTTAACATCTTATAAGATATACTTCTGTACCCTCAGTGTTTGATTTTGCAATGATTTCACTGTCTGGATGTGTTTTTCTATTTGTGTCTGTTTTTGTGCACATTCAGCAAGTATACGGCTGTTTTCTGATTTTTTTCAATTTTCTACTGTCCCATAACATAAACCTCACAAATAAAGTAAAAATCTTATAAGATATACTTCTGTACCCTCAGTGTTTGATTTTGCAATGATTTCACTGTTTGGATTACGGCTGTTTTCTGATTTTTTTCAATTTTCTACTGTCCCATAACATAAACCTCACAAATAAAGTTAAAATCTTATAAGATATAGTTATATGCCTTCAGTGTTTGATTTTGGAATGATTTCACTGTTTGGATGTGTTTTTCTATTTGTGTCTGTTTTTGTGCACATTCAGCAAGTATACGGCTGTTTTCTGATTTTTTTCAATTTTCTACTGTCCCATAACATAAACCTCACAAATAAAGTTAAAATCTTATAAGATATACTTCTGTACCCTCAGTGTTTGATTTTGCAATGATTTCACTGTTTGGATGTGTTTTTCTCTTTGTGTCTGTTTTTGTGCAAGTATACGGCTGTTTTCTGATTTTTTTAAATTTTCTACTGTCCCATAACATAAACCTCACAAATAAAGTTAACATCTTATAAGATATACTTCTGTACCCTCAGTGTTTGATTTTGCAATGATTTCACTGTTTGGATGTGTTTTTCTATTTGTGTCTGTTTTTGTGCACGTTCAGCAAGTATACGGCTGTTTTCTGATTTTTTTAAATTTTCTACTGTCCCATAACATAAACCTCACAAATAAAGTTAACATCTTATAAGATATACTTCTGTACCCTTAGTGTTTGATTTTGCAATGATTTCACTCTTTGGATGTGTTTTTCTATTTGTGTCTGTTTTTGTGCAAGTATACGGCTGTTTTCTGATTTTTTTCAATTTTCTACTGTCCCATAACATAAACCTCACAAATAAAGTTAAAATCTTATAAGATATAGTTATATGCCTTCAGTGTTTGATTTTGGAATGATTTCACTGTTTGGATGTGTTTTTCTATTTGTGTCTGTTTTTGTGCACATTCAGCAAGTATACGGCTGTTTTCTGATTTTTTTCAATTTTCTACTGTCCCATAACATAAACCTCACAAATAAAGTTAAAATCTTATAAGATATAGTTATATGCCTTCAGTGTTTGATTTTGCAATGATTTCACTGTTTGGATGTGTTTTTCTATTTGTGTCTGTTTTTGTGCAAGTATACGGCTGTTTTCTGATTTTTTTAAATTTTCTACTGTCCCATAACATAAACCTCACAAATAAAGTTAACATCTTATAAGATATACTTCTGTACCCTCAGTGTTTGATTTTGCAATGATTTCACTGTTTGGATGTGTTTTTCTATTTGTGTCTGTTTTTGTGCACATTCAGTAAGTATACGGCTGTTTTCTGATTTTTTTCAATTTTCTACTGTCCCATAACATAAACCTCACAAATAAAGTTAACATCTTATAAGATATACTTCTGTACCCTCAGTGTTTGATTTTGCAATGATTTCACTCTTTGGATGTGTTTTTCTATTTGTGTCTGTTTTTGTGCAAGTATACGGCTGTTTTCTGATTTTTTTCAATTTTCTACTGTCCCATAACATAAACCTCACAAATAAAGTTAAAATCTTATAAGATATAGTTATATGCCTTCAGTGTTTGATTTTGCAATGATTTCACTGTTTGGATGTGTTTTTCTATTTGTGTCTGTTTTTGTGCAAGTATACGGCTGTTTTCTGATTTTTTTCAATTTTCTACTGTCCCATAACATAAACCTCACAAATAAAGTTAACATCTTATAAGATATACTTCTGTACCCTCAGTGTTTGATTTTGCAATGATTTCACTCTTTGGATGTGTTTTTCTATTTGTGTCTGTTTTTGTGCACATTCAGCAAGTATACGGCTGTTTTCTGATTTTTTTCAATTTTCTACTGTCCCATAACATAAACCTCACAAATAAAGTTAAAATCTTATAAGATATACTTCTGTACCCTCAGTGTTTGATTTTGCAATGATTTCACTGTTTGGATGTGTTTTTCTATTTGTGTCTGTTTTTGTGCAAGTATACGGCAGTTTTCTGATTTTTTTCAATTTTCTACTGTCCCATAACATAAACCTCACAAATAAAGTTAAAATCTTATAAGATATACTTCTCTACCCTCAGTGTTTGATTTTGGAATGATTTCACTGTTTGGATGTGTTTTTCTATTTGTGTCTGTTTTTGTGCACATTCAGCAAGTATACGGCTGTTTTCTGATTTTTTTCAATTTTCTACTGTCCCATAACATAAACCTCACAAATAAAGTTAACATCTTATAAGATATACTTCTGTACCCTCAGTGTTTGATTTTGCAATGATTTCACTCTTTGGATGTGTTTTTCTATTTGTGTCTGTTTTTGTGCACATTCAGCAAGTATACGGCTGTTTTCTGATTTTTTTCAATTTTCTACTGTCCCATAACATAAACCTCACAAATAAAGTTAACATCTTATAAGATATACTTCTGTACCCTCAGTGTTTGATTTTGCAATGATTTCACTGTTTGGATGTGTTTTTCTATTTGTGTCTGTTTTTGTGCACATTCAGCAAGTATACGGCTGTTTTCTGATTTTTTTCAATTTTCTACTGTCCCATAATATAAACCTCACAAATAAAGTTAACATCTTATAAGATATACTTCTGTACCCTCAGTGTTTGATTTTGCAATGATTTCACTCTTTGGATGTGTTTTTCTATTTGTGTCTGTTTTTGTGCACATTCAGCAAGTATACGGCTGTTTTCTGATTTTTTTCAATTTTCTACTGTCCCATAACATAAACCTCACAAATAAAGTTAACATCTTATAAGATATACTTCTGTACCCTCAGTGTTTGATTTTGCAATGATTTCACTGTTTGGATGTGTTTTTCTATTTGTGTCTGTTTTTGTGCAAGTATACGGCTGTTTTCTGATTTTTTTCAATTTTCTACTGTCCCATAACATAAACCTCACAAATAAAGTTAAAATCTTATAAGATATACTTCTGTGCCCTCAGTGTTTGATTTTGCAATGATTTCACTGTTTGGATGTGTTTTTCTATTTGTGTCTGTTTTTGTGCAAGTATACGGCTGTTTTCTGATTTTTTTCAATTTTCTACTGTCCCATAACATAAACCTCACAAATAAAGTTAAAATCTTATAAGATATACTTCTGTACCCTCAGTGTTTGATTTTGGAATGATTTCACTGTTTGGATGTGTTTTTCTATTTGTGTCTGTTTTTGTGCACATTCAGCAAGTATACGGCTGTTTTCTGATTTTTTTCAATTTTCTACTGTCCCATAACATAAACCTCACAAATAAAGTTAACATCTTATAAGATATACTTCTGTACCCTCAGTGTTTGATTTTGCAATGATTTCACTCTTTGGATGTGTTTTTCTATTTGTGTCTGTTTTTGTGCACATTCAGCAAGTATACGGCTGTTTTCTGATTTTTTTCAATTTTCTACTGTCCCATAACATAAACCTCACAAATAAAGTTAACATCTTATAAGATATACTTCTGTACCCTCAGTGTTTGATTTTGCAATGATTTCACTGTTTGGATGTGTTTTTCTATTTGTGTCTGTTTTTGTGCAAGTATACGGCAGTTTTCTGATTTTTTTCAATTTTCTACTGTCCCATAACATAAACCTCACAAATAAAGTTAAAATCGTATAAGATATACTTCTGTGCCCTCAGTGTTTGATTTTGCAATGATTTCACTGTTTGGATGTGTTTTTCTATTTGTGTCTGTTTTTGTGCAAGTATACGGCTGTTTTCTGATTTTTTTAAATTTTCTACTGTCCCATAACATAAACCTCACAAATAAAGTTAACATCTTATAAGATATACTTCTGTACCCTCAGTGTTTGATTTTGCAATGATTTCACTGTTTGGATGTGTTTTTCTATTTGTGTCTGTTTTTGTGCACATTCAGCAAGTATACGGCTGTTTTCTGATTTTTTTCAATTTTCTACTGTCCCATAACATAAACCTCACAAATAAAGTTAACATCTTATAAGATATACTTCTGTACCCTCAGTGTTTGATTTTGCAATGATTTCACTGTTTGGATGTGTTTTTCTATTTGTGTCTGTTTTTGTGCAAGTATACGGCTGTTTTCTGATTTTTTTCAATTTTCTACTGTCCCATAACATAAACCTCACAAATAAAGTTAACATCTTATAAGATATACTTCTGTACCCTCAGTGTTTGATTTTGCAATGATTTCACTCTTTGGATGTGTTTTTCTATTTGTGTCTGTTTTTGTGCACATTCAGCAAGTATACGGCTGTTTTCTGATTTTTTTCAATTTTCTACTGTCCCATAACATAAACCTCACAAATAAAGTTAACATCTTATAAGATATACTTCTGTACCCTCAGTGTTTGATTTTGCAATGATTTCACTGTTTGGATGTGTTTTTCTATTTGTGTCTGTTTTTGTGCAAGTATACGGCAGTTTTCTGATTTTTTTCAATTTTCTACTGTCCCATAACATAAACCTCACAAATAAAGTTAAAATCTTATAAGATATAGTTATATGCCTTCAGTGTTTGATTTTGCAATGATTTCACTGTTTGGATGTGTTTTTCTATTTGTGTCTGTTTTTGTGCACATTCAGCAAGTATACGGCTGTTTTCTGATTTTTTTCAATTTTCTACTGTCCCATAACATAAACCTCACAAATAAAGTTAAAATCTTATAAGATATAGTTATATGCCTTCAGTGTTTGATTTTGCAATGATTTCACTGTTTGGATGTGTTTTTCTATTTGTGTCTGTTTTTGTGCACATTCAGCAAGTATACGGCTGTTTTCTGATTTTTTTCAATTTTCTACTGTCCCATAACATAAACCTCACAAATAAAGTTAAAATCTTATAAGATATACTTCTGTACCCTCAGTGTTTGATTTTGCAATGATTTCACTGTTTGGATGTGTTTTTCTATTTGTGTCTGTTTTTGTGCAAGTATACGGCTGTTTTCTGATTTTTTTCAATTTTCTACTGTCCCATAACATAAACCTCACAAATAAAGTTAACATCTTATAAGATATACTTCTGTACCCTCAGTGTTTGATTTTGCAATGATTTCACTGTTTGGATGTGTTTTTCTATTTGTGTCTGTTTTTGTGCACATTCAGCAAGTATACGGCTGTTTTCTGATTTTTTTCAATTTTCTACTGTCCCATAACATAAACCTCACAAATAAAGTTAACATCTTATAAGATATACTTCTGTACCCTCAGTGTTTGATTTTGCAATGATTTCACTCTTTGGATGTGTTTTTCTATTTGTGTCTGTTTTTGTGCAAGTATACGGCTGTTTTCTGATTTTTTTCAATTTTCTACTGTCCCATAACATAAACCTCACAAATAAAGTTAACATCTTATAAGATATACTTCTGTACCCTCAGTGTTTGATTTTGCAATGATTTCACTGTTTGGATGTGTTTTTCTATTTGTGTCTGTTTTTGTGCACATTCAGCAAGTATACGGCTGTTTTCTGATTTTTTTCAATTTTCTACTGTCCCATAACATAAACCTCACAAATAAAGTTAACATCTTATAAGATATACTTCTGTACCCTCAGTGTTTGATTTTGCAATGATTTCACTCTTTGGATGTGTTTTTCTATTTGTGTCTGTTTTTGTGCAGGTATACGGCTGTTTTCTGATTTTCTTAAATTTTCTACTGTCCCATAACATAAACCTCACAAATAAAGTTAACATCTTATAAGATATACTTCTGTACCCTCAGTGTTTGATTTTGCAATGATTTCACTCTTTGGATGTGTTTTTCTATTTGTGTCTGTTTTTGTGCACATTCAGCAAGTATACGGCTGTTTTCTGATTTTTTTCAATTTTCTACTGTCCCATAACATAAACCTCACAAATAAAGTAAAAATCTTATAAGATATACTTCTGTACCCTCAGTGTTTGATTTTGCAATGATTTCACTGTTTGGATGTGTTTTTCTATTTGTGTCTGTTTTTGTGCAAGTATACGGCTGTTTTCTGATTTTTTTCAATTTTCTACTGTCCCATAACATAAACCTCACAAATAAAGTTAACATCTTATAAGATATATGTCTGTACCCTCAGTGTTTGATTTTGCAATGATTTCACTGTTTGGATGTGTTTTTCTATTTGTGTCTGTTTTTGTGCACATTCAGCAAGTATACGGCTGTTTTCTGATTTTTTTCAATTTTCTACTGTCCCATAACATAAACCTCACAAATAAAGTTAACATCTTATAAGATATACTTATGTACCCTCAGTGTTTGATTTTGCAATGATTTCACTGTTTGGATGTGTTTTTCTATTTGTGTCTGTTTTTGTGCATATTCAGCAAGTATACGGCTGTTTTCTGATTTTTTTCAATTTTCTACTGTCCCATAACATAAACCTCACAAATAAAGTTAAAATCTTATAAGATATAGTTATATGCCTTCAGTGTTTGATTTTGCAATGATTTCACTGTTTGGATGTGTTTTGCTATTTGTGTCTGTTTTTGTGCACATTCAGCAAGTATACGGCTGTTTTCTGATTTTTTTCAATTTTCTACTGTCCCATAACATAAACCTCACAAATAAAGTTAACATCTTATAAGATATACTTCTGTACCCTCAGTGTTTGATTTTGCAATGATTTCACTGTTTGGATGTGTTTTTCTATTTGTGTCTGTTTTTGTGCAAGTATACGGCTGTTTTTTTGATTTTTTTAAATTTTCTACTGTCCCATAACATAAACCTCACAAATAAAGTTAACATTTTATAAGATATACTTCTGTACCCTCAGTGTTTGATTTTGCAATGATTTCACTGTTTGGATGTGTTTTTCTATTTGTGTCTGTTTTTGTGCAAGTATACGGCTGTTTTCTGATTTTTTTCAATTTTCTACTGTCCCATAACATAAACCTCACAAATAAAGTTAAAATCTTATAAGATATAGTTATATGCCTTCAGTGTTTGATTTTGCAATGATTTCACTGTTTGGATGTGTTTTTCTATTTGTGTCTGTTTTTGTGCAAGTATACGGCTGTTTTCTGATTTTTTTAAATTTTCTACTGTCCCATAACATAAACCTCACAAATAAAGTTAACATCTTATAAGATATAGTTATATGCCTTCAGTGTTTGATTTTGCAATGATTTCACTGTTTGGATGTGTTTTTCTATTTGTGTCTGTTTTTGTGCACATTCAGCAAGTATACGGCTGTTTTCTGATTTTTTTCAATTTTCTACTGTCCCATAACATAAACCTCACAAATAAAGTTAACATCTTATAAGATATACTTCTGTACCCTCAGTGTTTGATTTTGCAATGATTTCACTGTTTGGATGTGTTTTTCTATTTGTGTCTGTTTTTGTGCACATTCAGCAAGTATACGGCTGTTTTCTGATTTTTTTCAATTTTCTACTGTCCCATAACATAAACCTCACAAATAAAGTTAAAATCTTATAAGATATAGTTATTTACCCTCAGTGTTTGATTTTGCAATGATTTCACTGTTTGGATGTGTTTTTCTATTTGTGTCTGTTTTTGTGCATATTCAGCAAGTATACGGCTGTTTTCTGATTTTTTTCAATTTTCTACTGTCCCATAACATAAACCTCACAAATAAAGTTAAAATCTTATAAGATATAGTTATATGCCTTCAGTGTTTGATTTTGCAATGATTTCACTGTTTGGATGTGTTTTGCTATTTGTGTCAGTTTTTGTGCACATTCAGCAAGTATACGGCTGTTTTCTGATTTTTTTCAATTTTCTACTGTCCCATAACATAAACCTCACAAATAAAGTTAAAATCTTATAAGATATACTTCTGTACCCTCAGTGTTTGATTTTGCAATGATTTCACTGTTTGGATGTGTTTTTCTATTTGTGTCTGTTTTTGTGCAAGTATACGGCTGTTTTCTGATTTTTTTCAATTTTCTACTGTCCCATAACATAAACCTCACAAATAAAGTTAACATCTTATAAGATATACTTCTGTACCCTCAGTGTTTGATTTTGCAATGATTTCACTGTTTGGATGTGTTTTTCTATTTGTGTCTGTTTTTGTGCACATTCAGCAAGTATACGGCTGTTTTCTGATTTTTTTCAATTTTCTACTGTCCCATAACATAAACCTCACAAATAAAGTTAACATCTTATAAGATATACTTCTGTACCCTCAGTGTTTGATTTTGCAATGATTTCACTGTTTGGATGTGTTTTTCTATTTGTGTCTGTTTTTGTGCACATTCAGCAAGTATACGGCTGTTTTCTGATTTTTTTTAATTTTCTACTGTCCCATAACATAAACCTCACAAATAAAGTTAAAATCTTATAAGATATAGTTATTTACCCTCAGTGTTTGATTTTGCAATGATTTCACTGTTTGGATGTGTTTTTCTATTTGTGTCTGTTTTTGTGCATATTCAGCAAGTATACGGCTGTTTTCTGATTTTTTTCAATTTTCTACTGTCCCATAACATAAACCTCACAAATAAAGTTAAAATCTTATAAGATATAGTTATATGCCTTCAGTGTTTGATTTTGCAATGATTTCACTGTTTGGATGTGTTTTGCTATTTGTGTCTGTTTTTGTGCACATTCAGCAAGTATACGGCTGTTTTCTGATTTTTTTCAATTTTCTACTGTCCCATAACATAAACCTCACAAATAAAGTTAACATCTTATAAGATATACTTCTGTACCCTCAGTGTTTGATTTTGCAATGATTTCACTGTTTGGATGTGTTTTTCTATTTGTGTCTGTTTTTGTGCAAGTATACGGCTGTTTTTTTGATTTTTTTAAATTTTCTACTGTCCCATAACATAAACCTCACAAATAAAGTTAACATCTTATAAGATATACTTCTGTACCCTCAGTGTTTGATTTTGCAATGATTTCACTGTTTGGATGTGTTTTTCTATTTGTGTCTGTTTTTGTGCAAGTATACGGCTGTTTTCTGATTTTTTTCAATTTTCTACTGTCCCATAACATAAACCTCACAAATAAAGTTAAAATCTTATAAGATATAGTTATATGCCTTCAGTGTTTGATTTTGCAATGATTTCACTGTTTGGATGTGTTTTTCTATTTGTGTCTGTTTTTGTGCAAGTATACGGCTGTTTTCTGATTTTTTTCAATTTTCTACTGTCCCATAACATAAACCTCACAAATAAAGTTAACATCTTATAAGATATACTTATGTACCCTCAGTGTTTGATTTTGCAATGATTTCACTGTTTGGATGTGTTTTTCTATTTGTGTCTGTTTTTGTGCACATTCAGCAAGTATACGGCTGTTTTCTGATTTTTTTCAATTTTCTACTGTCCCATAACATAAACCTCACAAATAAAGTTAAAATCTTATAAGATATAGTTATATGCCTTCAGTGTTTGATTTTGGAATGATTTCACTGTTTGGATGTGTTTTTCTATTTGTGTCTGTTTTTGTGCACATTCAGCAAGTATACGGCTGTTTTCTGATTTTTTTCAATTTTCTACTGTCCCATAACATAAACCTCACAAATAAAGTTAAAATCTTATAAGATATACTTCTGTGCCCTCAGTGTTTGATTTTGCAATGATTTCACTGTTTGGATGTGTTTTTCTATTTGTGTCTGTTTTTGTGCACATTCAGCAAGTATACGGCTGTTTTCTGATTTTTTTCAATTTTCTACTGTCCCATAACATAAACCTCACAAATAAAGTTAACATCTTATAAGATATACTTCTGTACACTCAGTGTTTGATTTTGCAATGATTTCACTGTCTGGATGTGTTTTTCTATTTGTGTCTGTTTTTGTGCACATTCAGCAAGTATACGGCTGTTTTCTGATTTTTTTAAATTTTCTACTGTCCCATAACATAAACCTCACAAATAAAGTAAAAATCTTATAAGATATACTTCTGTACCCTCAGTGTTTGATTTTGCAATGAATTCACTGTTTGGATGTGTTTTTCTATTTGTGTCTGTTTTTGTGCAAGTATACGGCTGTTTTCTGATTTTTTTAAATTTTCTACTGTCCCATAACATAAACCTCACAAATAAAGTTAACATCTTATAAGATATACTTCTGTACCCTCAGTGTTTGATTTTGCAATGATTTCACTGTTTGGATGTGTTTTTCTATTTGTGTCTGTTTTTGTGCACATTCAGCAAGTATACGGCTGTTTTCTGATTTTTTTCAATTTTCTACTGTCCCATAACATAAACCTCACAAATAAAGTTAACATCTTATAAGATATACTTCTGTACCCTCAGTGTTTGATTTTGCAATGATTTCACTGTTTGGATGTGTTTTTCTATTTGTGTCTGTTTTTGTGCACATTCAGCAAGTATACGGCTGTTTTCTGATTTTTTTCAATTTTCTACTGTCCCATAACATAAACCTCACAAATAAAGTTAACATCTTATAAGATATACTTCTGTACCCTCAGTGTTTGATTTTGCAATGATTTCACTGTTTGGATGTGTTTTTCTATTTGTGTCTGTTTTTGTGCATATTCAGCAAGTATACGGCTGTTTTCAGATTTTTTTCAATTTTCTACTGTCCCATAACATAAACCTCACAAATAAAGTTAAAATCTTATAAGATATAGTTATATGCCTTCAGTGTTTGATTTTGCAATGATTTCACTGTTTGGATGTGTTTTGCTATTTGTGTCTGTTTTTGTGCACATTCAGCAAGTATACGGCTGTTTTCTGATTTTTTTCAATTTTCTACTGTCCCATAACATAAACCTCACAAATAAAGTTAACATCTTATAAGATATACTTCTGTACCCTCAGTGTTTGATTTTGCAATGATTTCACTGTTTGGATGTGTTTTTCTATTTGTGTCTGTTTTTGTGCAAGTATACGGCTGTTTTTTTGATTTTTTTAAATTTTCTACTGTCCCATAACATAAACCTCACAAATAAAGTTAACATCTTATAAGATATACTTCTGTACCCTCAGTGTTTGATTTTGCAATGATTTCACTGTTTGGATGTGTTTTTCTATTTGTGTCTGTTTTTGTGCACATTCAGCAAGTATACGGCTGTTTTCTGATTTTTTTCAATTTTCTACTGTCCCATAACATAAACCTCACAAATAAAGTTAACATCTTATAAGATATACTTCTGTACCCTCAGTGTTTGATTTTGCAATGATTTCACTGTTTGGATGTGTTTTTCTATTTGTGTCTGTTTTTGTGCACATTCAGCAAGTATACGGCTGTTTTCTGATTTTTTTCAATTTTCTACTGTCCCATAACATAAACCTCACAAATAAAGTTAACATCTTATAAGATATACTTCTGTACCCTCAGTGTTTGATTTTGCAATGATTTCACTGTTTGGATGTGTTTTTCTATTTGTGTCTGTTTTTGTGCATATTCAGCAAGTATACGGCTGTTTTCTGATTTTTTTCAATTTTCTACTGTCCCATAACATAAACCTCACAAATAAAGTTAAAATCTTATAAGATATAGTTATATGCCTTCAGTGTTTGATTTTGCAATGATTTCACTGTTTGGATGTGTTTTGCTATTTGTGTCTGTTTTTGTGCACATTCAGCAAGTATACGGCTGTTTTCTGATTTTTTTCAATTTTCTACTGTCCCATAACATAAACCTCACAAATAAAGTTAACATCTTATAAGATATACTTCTGTACCCTCAGTGTTTGATTTTGCAATGATTTCACTGTTTGGATGTGTTTTTCTATTTGTGTCTGTTTTTGTGCAAGTATACGGCTGTTTTTTTGATTTTTTTAAATTTTCTACTGTCCCATAACATAAACCTCACAAATAAAGTTAACATCTTATAAGATATACTTCTGTACCCTCAGTGTTTGATTTTGCAATGATTTCACTGTTTGGATGTGTTTTTCTATTTGTGTCTGTTTTTGTGCAAGTATACGGCTGTTTTCTGATTTTTTTCAATTTTCTACTGTCCCATAACATAAACCTCACAAATAAAGTTAACATCTTATAAGATATACTTCTGTACCCTCAGTGTTTGATTTTGCAATGATTTCACTGTTTGGATGTGTTTTTCTATTTGTGTCTGTTTTTGTGCACATTCAGCAAGTATACGGCTGTTTTCTGATTTTTTTCAATTTTCTACTGTCCCATAACATAAACCTCACAAATAAAGTTAAAATCTTATAAGATATAGTTATATGCCTTCAGTGTTTGATTTTGGAATGATTTCACTGTTTGGATGTGTTTTTCTATTTGTGTCTGTTTTTGTGCACATTCAGCAAGTATACGGCTGTTTTCTGATTTTTTTCAATTTTCTACTGTCCCATAACATAAACCTCACAAATAAAGTTAAAATCTTATAAGATATACTTCTGTGCCCTCAGTGTTTGATTTTGCAATGATTTCACTGTTTGGATGTGTTTTTCTATTTGTGTCTGTTTTTGTGCACATTCAGCAAGTATACGGCTGTTTTCTGATTTTTTTCAATTTTCTACTGTCCCATAACATAAACCTCACAAATAAAGTTAACATCTTATAAGATATACTTCTGTACCCTCAGTGTTTGATTTTGCAATGAATTCACTGTTTGGATGTGTTTTTCTATTTGTGTCTGTTTTTGTGCAAGTATACGGCTGTTTTCTGATTTTTTTCAATTTTCTACTGTCCCATAACATAAACCTCACAAATAAAGTTAACATCTTATAAGATATACTTCTGTACCCTCAGTGTTTGATTTTGCAATGATTTCACTCTTTGGATGTGTTTTTCTATTTGTGTCTGTTTTTGTGCAAGTATACGGCTGTTTTCTGATTTTTTTCAATTTTCTACTGTCCCATAACATAAACCTCACAAATAAAGTTAACATCTTATAAGATATACTTCTGTACCCTCAGTGTTTGATTTTGCAATGATTTCACTGTTTGGATGTGTTTTTCTATTTGTGTCTGTTTTTGTGCAAGTATACGGCTGTTTTCTGATTTTTTTCAATTTTCTACTGTCCCATAACATAAACCTCACAAATAAAGTTAACATCTTATAAGATATACTTCTGTACCCTCAGTGTTTGATTTTGCAATGATTTCACTCTTTGGATGTGTTTTTCTATTTGTGTCTGTTTTTGTGCACATTCAGCAAGTATACGGCTGTTTTCTGATTTTTTTAAATTTTCTACTGTCCCATAACATAAACCTCACAAATAAAGTTAACATCTTATAAGATATACTTCTGTACCCTCAGTGTTTGATTTTGCAATGATTTCACTGTTTGGATGTGTTTTTCTATTTGTGTCTGTTTTTGTGCAAGTATACGGCTGTTTTCTGATTTTTTTCAATTTTCTACTGTCCCATAACATAAACCTCACAAATAAAGTTAACATCTTATAAGATATACTTCTGTACCCTCAGTGTTTGATTTTGCAATGATTTCACTCTTTGGATGTGTTTTTCTATTTGTGTCTGTTTTTGTGCAAGTATGCGGCTGTTTTCTGATTTTTTTCAATTTTCTACTGTCCCATAACATAAACCTCACAAATAAAGTTAAAATCTTATAAGATATAGTTATATGCCTTCAGTGTTTGATTTTGCAATGATTTCACTCTTTGGATGTGTTTTTCTATTTGTGTCTGTTTTTGTGCAAGTATGCGGCTGTTTTCTGATTTTTTTCAATTTTCTACTGTCCCATAACATAAACCTCACAAATAAAGTTAAAATCTTATAAGATATAGTTATATGCCTTCAGTGTTTGATTTTGGAATGATTTCACTGTTTGGATGTGTTTTTCTATTTGTGTCTGTTTTTGTGCACATTCAGCAAGTATACGGCTGTTTTCTGATTTTTTTCAATTTTCTACTGTCCCATAACATAAACCTCACAAATAAAGTTAAAATCTTATAAGATATACTTCTGTACCCTCAGTGTTTGATTTTGCAATGATTTCACTGTTTGGATGTGTTTTTCTATTTGTGTCTGTTTTTGTGCACATTCAGCAAGTATACGGCTGTTTTCTGATTTTTTTCAATTTTCTACTGTCCCATAACATAAACCTCACAAATAAAGTTAAAATCTTATAAGATATAGTTATATGCCTTCACTGTTTGATTTTGCAATGATTTCACTGTTTGGATGTGTTTTTCTATTTGTGTCTGTTTTTGTGCAAGTATACGGCTGTTTTCTGATTTTTTTCAATTTTCTACTGTCCCATAACATAAACCTCACAAATAAAGTTAAAATCTTATAAGATATAGTTATTTACCCTCAGTGTTTGATTTTGCAATGATTTCACTGTTTGGATGTGTTTTTCTATTTGTGTCTGTTTTTGTGCACATTCAGCAAGTATACGGCTGTTTTCTGATTTTTTTCAATTTTCTACTGTCCCATAACATAAACCTCACAAATAAAGTTAACATCTTATAAGATATACTTCTGTACCCTCAGTGTTTGATTTTGCAATGATTTCACTGTTTGGATGTGTTTTTCTATTTGTGTCTGTTTTTGTGCAAGTATACGGCTGTTTTCTGATTTTTTTCAATTTTCTACTGTCCCATAACATAAACCTCACAAATAAAGTTAACATCTTATAAGATATACTTCTGTACCCTCAGTGTTTGATTTTGCAATGATTTCACTGTTTGGATGTGTTTTTCTATTTGTGTCTGTTTTTGTGCACATTCAGCAAGTATACGGCTGTTTTCTGATTTTTTTCAATTTTCTACTGTCCCATAACATAAACCTCACAAATAAAGTTAAAATCTTATAAGATATAGTTATATGCCTTCAGTGTTTGATTTTGCAATGATTTCACTGTTTGGATGTGTTTTTCTATTTGTGTCTGTTTTTGTGCAAGTATACGGCTGTTTTCTGATTTTTTTCAATTTTCTACTGTCCCATAACATAAACCTCACAAATAAAGTTAAAATCTTATAAGATATAGTTATTTACCCTCAGTGTTTGATTTTGCAATGATTTCACTGTTTGGATGTGTTTTTCTATTTGTGTCTGTTTTTGTGCACATTCAGCAAGTATACGGCTGTTTTCTGATTTTTTTCAATTTTCTACTGTCCCATAACATAAACCTCACAAATAAAGTTAAAATCTTATAAGATATACTTCTGTACCCTCAGTGTTTGATTTTGCAATGATTTCACTCTTTGGATGTGTTTTTCTATTTGTGTCTGTTTTTGTGCAAGTATGCGGCTGTTTTCTGATTTTTTTCAATTTTCTACTGTCCCATAACATAAACCTCACAAATAAAGTTAAAATCTTATAAGATATAGTTATATGCCTTCAGTGTTTGATTTTGGAATGATTTCACTGTTTGGATGTGTTTTTCTATTTGTGTCTGTTTTTGTGCACATTCAGCAAGTATACGGCTGTTTTCTGATTTTTTTCAATTTTCTACTGTCCCATAACATAAACCTCACAAATAAAGTTAAAATCTTATAAGATATACTTCTGTACCCTCAGTGTTTGATTTTGCAATGATTTCACTGTTTGGATGTGTTTTTCTATTTGTGTCTGTTTTTGTGCACATTCAGCAAGTATACGGCTGTTTTCTGATTTTTTTCAATTTTCTACTGTCCCATAACATAAACCTCACAAATAAAGTTAAAATCTTATAAGATATAGTTATATGCCTTCAGTGTTTGATTTTGCAATGATTTCACTGTTTGGATGTGTTTTTCTATTTGTGTCTGTTTTTGTGCACATTCAGCAAGTATACGGCTGTTTTCTGATTTTTTTCAATTTTCTACTGTCCCATAACATAAACCTCACAAATAAAGTTAACATCTTATAAGATATACTTCTGTACCCTCAGTGTTTGATTTTGCAATGATTTCACTGTTTGGATGTGTTTTTCTATTTGTGTCTGTTTTTGTGCAAGTATACGGCTGTTTTCTGATTTTTTTCAATTTTCTACTGTCCCATAACATAAACCTCACAAATAAAGTTAACATCTTATAAGATATACTTCTGTACCCTCAGTGTTTGATTTTGCAATGATTTCACTCTTTGGATGTGTTTTTCTATTTGTGTCTGTTTTTGTGCACATTCAGCAAGTATACGGCTGTTTTCTGATTTTTTTCAATTTTATACTGTCCCATAACATAAACCTCACAAATAAAGTTAACATCTTATAAGATATACTTCTGTACCCTCAGTGTTTGATTTTGCAATGATTTCACTCTTTGGATGTGTTTTTCTATTTGTGTCTGTTTTTGTGCACATTCAGCAAGTATACGGCTGTTTTCTGATTTTTTTAAATTTTCTACTGTCCCATAACATAAACCTCACAAATAAAGTAAAAATCTTATAAGATATACTTCTGTACCCTCAGTGTTTGATTTTGCAATGATTTCACTGTTTGGATGTGTTTTTCTATTTGTGTCTGTTTTTGTGCAAGTATACGGCAGTTTTCTGATTTTTTTCAATTTTCTACTGTCCCATAACATAAACCTCACAAATAAAGTTAAAATCTTATAAGATATACTTCTCTACCCTCAGTGTTTGATTTTGCAATGATTTCACTGTTTGGATGTGTTTTTCTATTTGTGTCTGTTTTTGTGCACATTCAGCAAGTATACGGCTGTTTTCTGATTTTTTTCAATTTTCTACTGTCCCATAACATAAACCTCACAAATAAAGTAAAAATCTTATAAGATATACTTCTGTACCCTCAGTGTTTGATTTTGCAATGATTTCACTGTTTGGATGTGTTTTTCTATTTGTGTCTGTTTTTGTGCAAGTATACGGCTGTTTTCTGATTTTTTTCAATTTTCTACTGTCCCATAACATAAACCTCACAAATAAAGTTAAAATCTTATAAGATATAGTTATATGCCTTCAGTGTTTGATTTTGCAATGATTTCACTCTTTGGATGTGTTTTTCTATTTGTGTCTGTTTTTGTGCAAGTATACGGCTGTTTTCTGATTTTTTTAAATTTTCTACTGTCCCATAACATAAACCTCACAAATAAAGTTAACATCTTATAAGATATACTTCTGTACCCTCAGTGTTTGATTTTGCAATGATTTCACTGTTTGGATGTGTTTTTCTCTTTGTGTCTGTTTTTGTGCAAGTATACGGCTGTTTTCTGATTTTTTTAAATTTTCTACTGTCCCATAACATAAACCTCACAAATAAAGTTAAAATCTTATAAGATATAGTTATATGCCTTCAGTGTTTGATTTTGGAATGATTTCACTGTTTGGATGTGTTTTTCTATTTGTGTCTGTTTTTGTGCACATTCAGCAAGTATACGGCTGTTTTCTGATTTTTTTCAATTTTCTACTGTCCCATAACATAAACCTCACAAATAAAGTTAAAATCTTATAAGATATACTTCTGTGCCCTCAGTGTTTGATTTTGCAATGATTTCACTGTTTGGATGTGTTTTTCTATTTGTGTCTGTTTTTGTGCACATTCAGCAAGTATACGGCTGTTTTCTGATTTTTTTCAATTTTCTACTGTCCCATAACATAAACCTCACAAATAAAGTTAACATCTTATAAGATATACTTCTGTACCCTCAGTGTTTGATTTTGCAATGATTTCACTCTTTGGATGTGTTTTTCTATTTGTGTCTGTTTTTGTGCAAGTATGCGGCTGTTTTCTGATTTTTTTCAATTTTCTACTGTCCCATAACATAAACCTCACAAATAAAGTTAAAATCTTATAAGATATAGTTATATGCCTTCAGTGTTTGATTTTGGAATGATTTCACTGTTTGGATGTGTTTTTCTATTTGTGTCTGTTTTTGTGCACATTCAGCAAGTATACGGCTGTTTTCTGATTTTTTTCAATTTTCTACTGTCCCATAACATAAACCTCACAAATAAAGTTAAAATCTTATAAGATATACTTCTGTACCCTCAGTGTTTGATTTTGCAATGATTTCACTGTTTGGATGTGTTTTTCTATTTGTGTCTGTTTTTGTGCACATTCAGCAAGTATACGGCTGTTTTCTGATTTTTTTCAATTTTCTACTGTCCCATAACATAAACCTCACAAATAAAGTTAAAATCTTATAAGATATAGTTATATGCCTTCACTGTTTGATTTTGCAATGATTTCACTGTTTGGATGTGTTTTTCTATTTGTGTCTGTTTTTGTGCAAGTATACGGCTGTTTTCTGATTTTTTTCAATTTTCTACTGTCCCATAACATAAACCTCACAAATAAAGTTAAAATCTTATAAGATATAGTTATTTACCCTCAGTGTTTGATTTTGCAATGATTTCACTGTTTGGATGTGTTTTTCTATTTGTGTCTGTTTTTGTGCACATTCAGCAAGTATACGGCTGTTTTCTGATTTTTTTCAATTTTCTACTGTCCCATAACATAAACCTCACAAATAAAGTTAACATCTTATAAGATATACTTCTGTACCCTCAGTGTTTGATTTTGCAATGATTTCACTGTTTGGATGTGTTTTTCTATTTGTGTCTGTTTTTGTGCAAGTATACGGCTGTTTTCTGATTTTTTTCAATTTTCTACTGTCCCATAACATAAACCTCACAAATAAAGTTAACATCTTATAAGATATACTTCTGTACCCTCAGTGTTTGATTTTGCAATGATTTCACTGTTTGGATGTGTTTTTCTATTTGTGTCTGTTTTTGTGCACATTCAGCAAGTATACGGCTGTTTTCTGATTTTTTTCAATTTTCTACTGTCCCATAACATAAACCTCACAAATAAAGTTAAAATCTTATAAGATATAGTTATATGCCTTCAGTGTTTGATTTTGCAATGATTTCACTGTTTGGATGTGTTTTTCTATTTGTGTCTGTTTTTGTGCAAGTATACGGCTGTTTTCTGATTTTTTTCAATTTTCTACTGTCCCATAACATAAACCTCACAAATAAAGTTAAAATCTTATAAGATATAGTTATTTACCCTCAGTGTTTGATTTTGCAATGATTTCACTGTTTGGATGTGTTTTTCTATTTGTGTCTGTTTTTGTGCACATTCAGCAAGTATACGGCTGTTTTCTGATTTTTTTCAATTTTCTACTGTCCCATAACATAAACCTCACAAATAAAGTTAAAATCTTATAAGATATACTTCTGTACCCTCAGTGTTTGATTTTGCAATGATTTCACTCTTTGGATGTGTTTTTCTATTTGTGTCTGTTTTTGTGCAAGTATGCGGCTGTTTTCTGATTTTTTTCAATTTTCTACTGTCCCATAACATAAACCTCACAAATAAAGTTAAAATCTTATAAGATATAGTTATATGCCTTCAGTGTTTGATTTTGGAATGATTTCACTGTTTGGATGTGTTTTTCTATTTGTGTCTGTTTTTGTGCACATTCAGCAAGTATACGGCTGTTTTCTGATTTTTTTCAATTTTCTACTGTCCCATAACATAAACCTCACAAATAAAGTTAAAATCTTATAAGATATACTTCTGTACCCTCAGTGTTTGATTTTGCAATGATTTCACTGTTTGGATGTGTTTTTCTATTTGTGTCTGTTTTTGTGCACATTCAGCAAGTATACGGCTGTTTTCTGATTTTTTTCAATTTTCTACTGTCCCATAACATAAACCTCACAAATAAAGTTAAAATCTTATAAGATATAGTTATATGCCTTCAGTGTTTGATTTTGCAATGATTTCACTGTTTGGATGTGTTTTTCTATTTGTGTCTGTTTTTGTGCACATTCAGCAAGTATACGGCTGTTTTCTGATTTTTTTCAATTTTCTACTGTCCCATAACATAAACCTCACAAATAAAGTTAACATCTTATAAGATATACTTCTGTACCCTCAGTGTTTGATTTTGCAATGATTTCACTGTTTGGATGTGTTTTTCTATTTGTGTCTGTTTTTGTGCAAGTATACGGCTGTTTTCTGATTTTTTTCAATTTTCTACTGTCCCATAACATAAACCTCACAAATAAAGTTAACATCTTATAAGATATACTTCTGTACCCTCAGTGTTTGATTTTGCAATGATTTCACTCTTTGGATGTGTTTTTCTATTTGTGTCTGTTTTTGTGCACATTCAGCAAGTATACGGCTGTTTTCTGATTTTTTTCAATTTTATACTGTCCCATAACATAAACCTCACAAATAAAGTTAACATCTTATAAGATATACTTCTGTACCCTCAGTGTTTGATTTTGCAATGATTTCACTCTTTGGATGTGTTTTTCTATTTGTGTCTGTTTTTGTGCACATTCAGCAAGTATACGGCTGTTTTCTGATTTTTTTAAATTTTCTACTGTCCCATAACATAAACCTCACAAATAAAGTAAAAATCTTATAAGATATACTTCTGTACCCTCAGTGTTTGATTTTGCAATGATTTCACTGTTTGGATGTGTTTTTCTATTTGTGTCTGTTTTTGTGCAAGTATACGGCAGTTTTCTGATTTTTTTCAATTTTCTACTGTCCCATAACATAAACCTCACAAATAAAGTTAAAATCTTATAAGATATACTTCTCTACCCTCAGTGTTTGATTTTGCAATGATTTCACTGTTTGGATGTGTTTTTCTATTTGTGTCTGTTTTTGTGCACATTCAGCAAGTATACGGCTGTTTTCTGATTTTTTTCAATTTTCTACTGTCCCATAACATAAACCTCACAAATAAAGTAAAAATCTTATAAGATATACTTCTGTACCCTCAGTGTTTGATTTTGCAATGATTTCACTGTTTGGATGTGTTTTTCTATTTGTGTCTGTTTTTGTGCAAGTATACGGCTGTTTTCTGATTTTTTTCAATTTTCTACTGTCCCATAACATAAACCTCACAAATAAAGTTAAAATCTTATAAGATATAGTTATATGCCTTCAGTGTTTGATTTTGCAATGATTTCACTCTTTGGATGTGTTTTTCTATTTGTGTCTGTTTTTGTGCAAGTATACGGCTGTTTTCTGATTTTTTTAAATTTTCTACTGTCCCATAACATAAACCTCACAAATAAAGTTAACATCTTATAAGATATACTTCTGTACCCTCAGTGTTTGATTTTGCAATGATTTCACTGTTTGGATGTGTTTTTCTCTTTGTGTCTGTTTTTGTGCAAGTATACGGCTGTTTTCTGATTTTTTTAAATTTTCTACTGTCCCATAACATAAACCTCACAAATAAAGTTAAAATCTTATAAGATATAGTTATATGCCTTCAGTGTTTGATTTTGGAATGATTTCACTGTTTGGATGTGTTTTTCTATTTGTGTCTGTTTTTGTGCACATTCAGCAAGTATACGGCTGTTTTCTGATTTTTTTCAATTTTCTACTGTCCCATAACATAAACCTCACAAATAAAGTTAAAATCTTATAAGATATACTTCTGTGCCCTCAGTGTTTGATTTTGCAATGATTTCACTGTTTGGATGTGTTTTTCTATTTGTGTCTGTTTTTGTGCACATTCAGCAAGTATACGGCTGTTTTCTGATTTTTTTCAATTTTCTACTGTCCCATAACATAAACCTCACAAATAAAGTTAACATCTTATAAGATATACTTCTGTACCCTCAGTGTTTGATTTTGCAATGATTTCACTGTCTGGATGTGTTTTTCTATTTGTGTCTGTTTTTGTGCACATTCAGCAAGTATACGGCTGTTTTCTGATTTTTTTAAATTTTCTACTGTCCCATAACATAAACCTCACAAATAAAGTAAAAATCTTATAAGATATACTTCTGTACCCTCAGTGTTTGATTTTGCAATGAATTCACTGTTTGGATGTGTTTTTCTATTTGTGTCTGTTTTTGTGCAAGTATACGGCTGTTTTCTGATTTTTTTCAATTTTCTACTGTCCCATAACATAAACCTCACAAATAAAGTTAAAATCTTATAAGATATAGTTATTTACCCTCAGTGTTTGATTTTGCAATGATTTCACTGTTTGGATGTGTTTTTCTATTTGTGTCTGTTTTTGTGCACATTCAGCAAGTATACGGCTGTTTTCTGATTTTTTTCAATTTTCTACTGTCCCATAACATAAACCTCACAAATAAAGTTAAAATCTTATAAGATATAGTTATATGCCTTCAGTGTTTGATTTTGCAATGATTTCACTGTTTGGATGTGTTTTTCTATTTGTGTCTGTTTTTGTGCAAGTATACGGCTGTTTTCTGATTTTTTTCAATTTTCTACTGTCCCATAACATAAACCTCACAAATAAAGTTAAAATCTTATAAGATATAGTTATTTACCCTCAGTGTTTGATTTTGCAATGATTTCACTGTTTGGATGTGTTTTTCTATTTGTGTCTGTTTTTGTGCACATTCAGCAAGTATACGGCTGTTTTCTGATTTTTTTAAATTTTCTACTGTCCCATAACATAAACCTCACAAATAAAGTTAACATCTTATAAGATATACTTCTGTACCCTCAGTGTTTGATTTTGCAATGATTTCACTGTTTGGATGTGTTTTTCTATTTGTGTCTGTTTTTGTGCAAGTATACGGCTGTTTTCTGATTTTTTTCAATTTTCTACTGTCCCATAACATAAACCTCACAAATAAAGTTAACATCTTATAAGATATACTTCTGTACCCTCAGTGTTTGATTTTGCAATGATTTCACTGTTTGGATGTGTTTTTCTATTTGTGTCTGTTTTTGTGCACATTCAGCAAGTATACGGCTGTTTTCTGATTTTTTTCAATTTTCTACTGTCCCATAACATAAACCTCACAAATAAAGTTAACATCTTATAAGATATACTTCTGTACCCTCAGTGTTTGATTTTGCAATGATTTCACTGTTTGGATGTGTTTTTCTATTTGTGTCTGTTTTTGTGCAAGTATACGGCTGTTTTCTGATTTTTTTCAATTTTCTACTGTCCCATAACATAAACCTCACAAATAAAGTTAACATCTTATAAGATATACTTCTGTACCCTCAGTGTTTGATTTTGCAATGATTTCACTCTTTGGATGTGTTTTTCTATTTGTGTCTGTTTTTGTGCACATTCAGCAAGTATACGGCTGTTTTCTGATTTTTTTAAATTTTCTACTGTCCCATAACATAAACCTCACAAATAAAGTTAACATCTTATAAGATATACTTCTGTACCCTCAGTGTTTGATTTTGCAATGATTTCACTGTTTGGATGTGTTTTTCTATTTGTGTCTGTTTTTGTGCAAGTATACGGCTGTTTTCTGATTTTTTTCAATTTTCTACTGTCCCATAACATAAACCTCACAAATAAAGTTAACATCTTATAAGATATACTTCTGTACCCTCAGTGTTTGATTTTGCAATGATTTCACTCTTTGGATGTGTTTTTCTATTTGTGTCTGTTTTTGTGCAAGTATGCGGCTGTTTTCTGATTTTTTTCAATTTTCTACTGTCCCATAACATAAACCTCACAAATAAAGTTAAAATCTTATAAGATATAGTTATATGCCTTCAGTGTTTGATTTTGGAATGATTTCACTGTTTGGATGTGTTTTTCTATTTGTGTCTGTTTTTGTGCACATTCAGCAAGTATACGGCTGTTTTCTGATTTTTTTCAATTTTCTACTGTCCCATAACATAAACCTCACAAATAAAGTTAAAATCTTATAAGATATACTTCTGTACCCTCAGTGTTTGATTTTGCAATGATTTCACTGTTTGGATGTGTTTTTCTATTTGTGTCTGTTTTTGTGCACATTCAGCAAGTATACGGCTGTTTTCTGATTTTTTTCAATTTTCTACTGTCCCATAACATAAACCTCACAAATAAAGTTAAAATCTTATAAGATATAGTTATATGCCTTCAGTGTTTGATTTTGCAATGATTTCACTGTTTGGATGTGTTTTTCTATTTGTGTCTGTTTTTGTGCAAGTATACGGCTGTTTTCTGATTTTTTTCAATTTTCTACTGTCCCATAACATAAACCTCACAAATAAAGTTAAAATCTTATAAGATATAGTTATTTACCCTCAGTGTTTGATTTTGCAATGATTTCACTGTTTGGATGTGTTTTTCTATTTGTGTCTGTTTTTGTGCACATTCAGCAAGTATACGGCTGTTTTCTGATTTTTTTAAATTTTCTACTGTCCCATAACATAAACCTCACAAATAAAGTTAACATCTTATAAGATATACTTCTGTACCCTCAGTGTTTGATTTTGCAATGATTTCACTGTTTGGATGTGTTTTTCTCTTTGTGTCTGTTTTTGTGCAAGTATACGGCTGTTTTCTGATTTTTTTAAATTTTCTACTGTCCCATAACATAAACCTCACAAATAAAGTTAAAATCTTATAAGATATAGTTATATGCCTTCAGTGTTTGATTTTGGAATGATTTCACTGTTTGGATGTGTTTTTCTATTTGTGTCTGTTTTTGTGCACATTCAGCAAGTATACGGCTGTTTTCTGATTTTTTTCAATTTTCTACTGTCCCATAACATAAACCTCACAAATAAAGTTAAAATCTTATAAGATATACTTCTGTGCCCTCAGTGTTTGATTTTGCAATGATTTCACTGTTTGGATGTGTTTTTCTATTTGTGTCTGTTTTTGTGCACATTCAGCAAGTATACGGCTGTTTTCTGATTTTTTTCAATTTTCTACTGTCCCATAACATAAACCTCACAAATAAAGTTAACATCTTATAAGATATACTTCTGTACCCTCAGTGTTTGATTTTGCAATGATTTCACTGTCTGGATGTGTTTTTCTATTTGTGTCTGTTTTTGTGCACATTCAGCAAGTATACGGCTGTTTTCTGATTTTTTTAAATTTTCTACTGTCCCATAACATAAACCTCACAAATAAAGTAAAAATCTTATAAGATATACTTCTGTACCCTCAGTGTTTGATTTTGCAATGAATTCACTGTTTGGATGTGTTTTTCTATTTGTGTCTGTTTTTGTGCAAGTATACGGCTGTTTTCTGATTTTTTTCAATTTTCTACTGTCCCATAACATAAACCTCACAAATAAAGTTAACATCTTATAAGATATACTTCTGTACCCTCAGTGTTTGATTTTGCAATGATTTCACTCTTTGGATGTGTTTTTCTATTTGTGTCTGTTTTTGTGCAAGTATACGGCTGTTTTCTGATTTTTTTCAATTTTCTACTGTCCCATAACATAAACCTCACAAATAAAGTTAAAATCTTATAAGATATAGTTATTTACCCTCAGTGTTTGATTTTGCAATGATTTCACTGTTTGGATGTGTTTTTCTATTTGTGTCTGTTTTTGTGCACATTCAGCAAGTATACGGCTGTTTTCTGATTTTTTTCAATTTTCTACTGTCCCATAACATAAACCTCACAAATAAAGTTAAAATCTTATAAGATATAGTTATATGCCTTCAGTGTTTGATTTTGCAATGATTTCACTGTTTGGATGTGTTTTTCTATTTGTGTCTGTTTTTGTGCAAGTATACGGCTGTTTTCTGATTTTTTTCAATTTTCTACTGTCCCATAACATAAACCTCACAAATAAAGTTAAAATCTTATAAGATATAGTTATTTACCCTCAGTGTTTGATTTTGCAATGATTTCACTGTTTGGATGTGTTTTTCTATTTGTGTCTGTTTTTGTGCACATTCAGCAAGTATACGGCTGTTTTCTGATTTTTTTAAATTTTCTACTGTCCCATAACATAAACCTCACAAATAAAGTTAACATCTTATAAGATATACTTCTGTACCCTCAGTGTTTGATTTTGCAATGATTTCACTGTTTGGATGTGTTTTTCTATTTGTGTCTGTTTTTGTGCAAGTATACGGCTGTTTTCTGATTTTTTTCAATTTTCTACTGTCCCATAACATAAACCTCACAAATAAAGTTAACATCTTATAAGATATACTTCTGTACCCTCAGTGTTTGATTTTGCAATGATTTCACTGTTTGGATGTGTTTTTCTATTTGTGTCTGTTTTTGTGCACATTCAGCAAGTATACGGCTGTTTTCTGATTTTTTTCAATTTTCTACTGTCCCATAACATAAACCTCACAAATAAAGTTAACATCTTATAAGATATACTTCTGTACCCTCAGTGTTTGATTTTGCAATGATTTCACTGTTTGGATGTGTTTTTCTATTTGTGTCTGTTTTTGTGCAAGTATACGGCTGTTTTCTGATTTTTTTCAATTTTCTACTGTCCCATAACATAAACCTCACAAATAAAGTTAACATCTTATAAGATATACTTCTGTACCCTCAGTGTTTGATTTTGCAATGATTTCACTCTTTGGATGTGTTTTTCTATTTGTGTCTGTTTTTGTGCACATTCAGCAAGTATACGGCTGTTTTCTGATTTTTTTAAATTTTCTACTGTCCCATAACATAAACCTCACAAATAAAGTTAACATCTTATAAGATATACTTCTGTACCCTCAGTGTTTGATTTTGCAATGATTTCACTGTTTGGATGTGTTTTTCTATTTGTGTCTGTTTTTGTGCAAGTATACGGCTGTTTTCTGATTTTTTTCAATTTTCTACTGTCCCATAACATAAACCTCACAAATAAAGTTAACATCTTATAAGATATACTTCTGTACCCTCAGTGTTTGATTTTGCAATGATTTCACTCTTTGGATGTGTTTTTCTATTTGTGTCTGTTTTTGTGCAAGTATGCGGCTGTTTTCTGATTTTTTTCAATTTTCTACTGTCCCATAACATAAACCTCACAAATAAAGTTAAAATCTTATAAGATATAGTTATATGCCTTCAGTGTTTGATTTTGGAATGATTTCACTGTTTGGATGTGTTTTTCTATTTGTGTCTGTTTTTGTGCACATTCAGCAAGTATACGGCTGTTTTCTGATTTTTTTCAATTTTCTACTGTCCCATAACATAAACCTCACAAATAAAGTTAAAATCTTATAAGATATACTTCTGTACCCTCAGTGTTTGATTTTGCAATGATTTCACTGTTTGGATGTGTTTTTCTATTTGTGTCTGTTTTTGTGCACATTCAGCAAGTATACGGCTGTTTTCTGATTTTTTTCAATTTTCTACTGTCCCATAACATAAACCTCACAAATAAAGTTAAAATCTTATAAGATATAGTTATATGCCTTCAGTGTTTGATTTTGCAATGATTTCACTGTTTGGATGTGTTTTTCTATTTGTGTCTGTTTTTGTGCAAGTATACGGCTGTTTTCTGATTTTTTTCAATTTTCTACTGTCCCATAACATAAACCTCACAAATAAAGTTAAAATCTTATAAGATATAGTTATTTACCCTCAGTGTTTGATTTTGCAATGATTTCACTGTTTGGATGTGTTTTTCTATTTGTGTCTGTTTTTGTGCACATTCAGCAAGTATACGGCTGTTTTCTGATTTTTTTAAATTTTCTACTGTCCCATAACATAAACCTCACAAATAAAGTTAACATCTTATAAGATATACTTCTGTACCCTCAGTGTTTGATTTTGCAATGATTTCACTGTTTGGATGTGTTTTTCTATTTGTGTCTGTTTTTGTGCAAGTATACGGCTGTTTTCTGATTTTTTTCAATTTTCTACTGTCCCATAACATAAACCTCACAAATAAAGTTAACATCTTATAAGATATACTTCTGTACCCTCAGTGTTTGATTTTGCAATGATTTCACTGTTTGGATGTGTTTTTCTATTTGTGTCTGTTTTTGTGCACATTCAGCAAGTATACGGCTGTTTTCTGATTTTTTTCAATTTTCTACTGTCCCATAACATAAACCTCACAAATAAAGTTAAAATCTTATAAGATATAGTTATATGCCTTCAGTGTTTGATTTTGCAATGATTTCACTGTTTGGATGTGTTTTTCTATTTGTGTCTGTTTTTGTGCAAGTATACGGCTGTTTTCTGATTTTTTTCAATTTTCTACTGTCCCATAACATAAACCTCACAAATAAAGTTAAAATCTTATAAGATATAGTTATTTACCCTCAGTGTTTGATTTTGCAATGATTTCACTGTTTGGATGTGTTTTTCTATTTGTGTCTGTTTTTGTGCACATTCAGCAAGTATACGGCTGTTTTCTGATTTTTTTCAATTTTCTACTGTCCCATAACATAAACCTCACAAATAAAGTTAAAATCTTATAAGATATACTTCTGTACCCTCAGTGTTTGATTTTGCAATGATTTCACTCTTTGGATGTGTTTTTCTATTTGTGTCTGTTTTTGTGCAAGTATGCGGCTGTTTTCTGATTTTTTTCAATTTTCTACTGTCCCATAACATAAACCTCACAAATAAAGTTAAAATCTTATAAGATATAGTTATATGCCTTCAGTGTTTGATTTTGGAATGATTTCACTGTTTGGATGTGTTTTTCTATTTGTGTCTGTTTTTGTGCACATTCAGCAAGTATACGGCTGTTTTCTGATTTTTTTCAATTTTCTACTGTCCCATAACATAAACCTCACAAATAAAGTTAAAATCTTATAAGATATACTTCTGTACCCTCAGTGTTTGATTTTGCAATGATTTCACTGTTTGGATGTGTTTTTCTATTTGTGTCTGTTTTTGTGCACATTCAGCAAGTATACGGCTGTTTTCTGATTTTTTTCAATTTTCTACTGTCCCATAACATAAACCTCACAAATAAAGTTAAAATCTTATAAGATATAGTTATATGCCTTCAGTGTTTGATTTTGCAATGATTTCACTGTTTGGATGTGTTTTTCTATTTGTGTCTGTTTTTGTGCAAGTATACGGCTGTTTTCTGATTTTTTTCAATTTTCTACTGTCCCATAACATAAACCTCACAAATAAAGTTAAAATCTTATAAGATATAGTTATATGCCTTCAGTGTTTGATTTTGGAATGATTTCACTGTTTGGATGTGTTTTTCTATTTGTGTCTGTTTTTGTGCACATTCAGCAAGTATACGGCTGTTTTCTGATTTTTTTCAATTTTCTACTGTCCCATAACATAAACCTCACAAATAAAGTTAAAATCTTATAAGATATACTTCTGTACCCTCAGTGTTTGATTTTGCAATGATTTCACTGTTTGGATGTGTTTTTCTATTTGTGTCTGTTTTTGTGCACATTCAGCAAGTATACGGCTGTTTTCTGATTTTTTTCAATTTTCTACTGTCCCATAACATAAACCTCACAAATAAAGTTAAAATCTTATAAGATATAGTTATATGCCTTCAGTGTTTGATTTTGCAATGATTTCACTGTTTGGATGTGTTTTTCTATTTGTGTCTGTTTTTGTGCAAGTATACGGCTGTTTTCTGATTTTTTTCAATTTTCTACTGTCCCATAACATAAACCTCACAAATAAAGTTAACATCTTATAAGATATACTTCTGTACCCTCAGTGTTTGATTTTGCAATGATTTCACTCTTTGGATGTGTTTTTCTATTTGTGTCTGTTTTTGTGCACATTCAGCAAGTATACGGCTGTTTTCTGATTTTTTTAAATTTTCTACTGTCCCATAACATAAACCTCACAAATAAAGTAAAAATCTTATAAGATATACTTCTGTACCCTCAGTGTTTGATTTTGCAATGATTTCACTGTTTGGATGTGTTTTTCTATTTGTGTCTGTTTTTGTGCAAGTATACGGCAGTTTTCTGATTTTTTTCAATTTTCTACTGTCCCATAACATAAACCTCACAAATAAAGTTAAAATCTTATAAGATATACTTCTCTACCCTCAGTGTTTGATTTTGCAATGATTTCACTGTTTGGATGTGTTTTTCTATTTGTGTCTGTTTTTGTGCACATTCAGCAAGTATACGGCTGTTTTCTGATTTTTTTCAATTTTCTACTGTCCCATAACATAAACCTCACAAATAAAGTAAAAATCTTATAAGATATACTTCTGTACCCTCAGTGTTTGATTTTGCAATGATTTCACTGTTTGGATGTGTTTTTCTATTTGTGTCTGTTTTTGTGCAAGTATACGGCTGTTTTCTGATTTTTTTCAATTTTCTACTGTCCCATAACATAAACCTCACAAATAAAGTTAAAATCTTATAAGATATACTTCTCTACCCTCAGTGTTTGATTTTGCAATGATTTCACTGTTTGGATGTGTTTTTCTATTTGTGTCTGTTTTTGTGCACATTCAGCAAGTATACGGCTGTTTTCTGATTTTTTTCAATTTTCTACTGTCCCATAACATAAACCTCACAAATAAAGTAAAAATCTTATAAGATATACTTCTGTACCCTCAGTGTTTGATTTTGCAATGATTTCACTGTTTGGATGTGTTTTTCTATTTGTGTCTGTTTTTGTGCAAGTATACGGCTGTTTTCTGATTTTTTTCAATTTTCTACTGTCCCATAACATAAACCTCACAAATAAAGTTAAAATCTTATAAGATATAGTTATATGCCTTCAGTGTTTGATTTTGCAATGATTTCACTCTTTGGATGTGTTTTTCTATTTGTGTCTGTTTTTGTGCAAGTATACGGCTGTTTTCTGATTTTTTTCAATTTTCTACTGTCCCATAACATAAACCTCACAAATAAAGTTAAAATCTTATAAGATATAGTTATATGCCTTCAGTGTTTGATTTTGGAATGATTTCACTGTTTGGATGTGTTTTTCTATTTGTGTCTGTTTTTGTGCACATTCAGCAAGTATACGGCTGTTTTCTGATTTTTTTCAATTTTCTACTGTCCCATAACATAAACCTCACAAATAAAGTTAAAATCTTATAAGATATACTTCTGTACCCTCAGTGTTTGATTTTGCAATGATTTCACTGTTTGGATGTGTTTTTCTATTTGTGTCTGTTTTTGTGCACATTCAGCAAGTATACGGCTGTTTTCTGATTTTTTTCAATTTTCTACTGTCCCATAACATAAACCTCACAAATAAAGTTAAAATCTTATAAGATATAGTTATATGCCTTCAGTGTTTGATTTTGCAATGATTTCACTGTTTGGATGTGTTTTTCTCTTTGTGTCTGTTTTTGTGCAAGTATACGGCTGTTTTCTGATTTTTTTCAATTTTCTACTGTCCCATAACATAAACCTCACAAATAAAGTTAAAATCTTATAAGATATAGTTATTTACCCTCAGTGTTTGATTTTGCAATGATTTCACTGTTTGGATGTGTTTTTCTATTTGTGTCTGTTTTTGTGCACATTCAGCAAGTATACGGCTGTTTTCTGATTTTTTTCAATTTTCTACTGTCCCATAACATAAACCTCACAAATAAAGTTAAAATCTTATAAGATATAGTTATATGCCTTCAGTGTTTGATTTTGCAATGATTTCACTGTTTGGATGTGTTTTTCTATTTGTGTCTGTTTTTGTGCAAGTATACGGCTGTTTTCTGATTTTTTTCAATTTTCTACTGTCCCATAACATAAACCTCACAAATAAAGTTAAAATCTTATAAGATATAGTTATTTACCCTCAGTGTTTGATTTTGCAATGATTTCACTGTTTGGATGTGTTTTTCTATTTGTGTCTGTTTTTGTGCACATTCAGCAAGTATACGGCTGTTTTCTGATTTTTTTCAATTTTCTACTGTCCCATAACATAAACCTCACAAATAAAGTTAAAATCTTATAAGATATAGTTATATGCCTTCAGTGTTTGATTTTGCAATGATTTCACTGTTTGGATGTGTTTTTCTATTTGTGTCTGTTTTTGTGCAAGTATACGGCTGTTTTCTGATTTTTTTCAATTTTCTACTGTCCCATAACATAAACCTCACAAATAAAGTTAACATCTTATAAGATATACTTCTGTACCCTCAGTGTTTGATTTTGCAATGATTTCACTGTTTGGATGTGTTTTTCTATTTGTGTCTGTTTTTGTGCAAGTATACGGCTGTTTTCTGATTTTTTTCAATTTTCTACTGTCCCATAACATAAACCTCACAAATAAAGTTAACATCTTATAAGATATACTTCTGTACCCTCAGTGTTTGATTTTGCAATGATTTCACTCTTTGGATGTGTTTTTCTATTTGTGTCTGTTTTTGTGCACATTCAGCAAGTATACGGCTGTTTTCTGATTTTTTTAAATTTTCTACTGTCCCATAACATAAACCTCACAAATAAAGTAAAAATCTTATAAGATATACTTCTGTACCCTCAGTGTTTGATTTTGCAATGATTTCACTGTTTGGATGTGTTTTTCTATTTGTGTCTGTTTTTGTGCAAGTATACGGCAGTTTTCTGATTTTTTTCAATTTTCTACTGTCCCATAACATAAACCTCACAAATAAAGTTAAAATCTTATAAGATATAGTTATATGCCTTCAGTGTTTGATTTTGCAATGATTTCACTGTTTGGATGTGTTTTTCTATTTGTGTCTGTTTTTGTGCACATTCAGCAAGTATACGGCTGTTTTCTGATTTTTTTCAATTTTCTACTGTCCCATAACATAAACCTCACAAATAAAGTTAAAATCTTATAAGATATAGTTATATGCCTTCAGTGTTTGATTTTGCAATGATTTCACTGTTTGGATGTGTTTTTCTATTTGTGCCTGTTTTTGTGCACATTCAGCAAGTATACGGCTGTTTTCTGATTTTTTTCAATTTTCTACTGTCCCATAACATAAACCTCACAAATAAAGTTAACATCTTATAAGATATACTTCTGTACCCTCAGTGTTTGATTTTGCAATGATTTCACTGTTTGGATGTGTTTTGCTATTTGTGTCTGTTTTTGTGCACATTCAGCAAGTATACGGCTGTTTTCTGATTTTTTTCAATTTTCTACTGTCCCATAACATAAACCTCACAAATAAAGTTAACATCTTATATGATATACTTCTGTACCCTCAGTGTTTGATTTTGCAATGATTTCACTCTTTGGATGTGTTTTTCTATTTGTGTCTGTTTTTGTGCACATTCAGCAAGTATACGGCTGTTTTCTGATTTTTTTCAATTTTCTACTGTCCCATAACATAAACCTCACAAATAAAGTAAAAATCTTATAAGATATACTTCTGTACCCTCAGTGTTTGATTTTGCAATGATTTCACTGTTTGGATGTGTTTTTCTATTTGTGTCTGTTTTTGTGCACATTCAGCAAGTATACGGCTGTTTTCTGATTTTTTTCAATTTTCTACTGTCCCATAACATAAACCTCACAAATAAAGTAAAAATCTTATAAGATATACTTCTGTACCCTCAGTGTTTGATTTTGCAATGATTTCACTCTTTGGATGTGTTTTTCTATTTGTGTCTGTTTTTGTGCACATTCAGCAAGTATACGGCTGTTTTCTGATTTTTTTCAATTTTCTACTGTCCCATAACATAAACCTCACAAATAAAGTAAAAATCTTATAAGATATACTTCTGTACCCTCAGTGTTTGATTTTGCAATGATTTCACTGTTTGGATGTGTTTTTCTATTTGTGTCTGTTTTTGTGCAAGTATAAGGCTGTTTTCTGATTTTTTTCAATTTTCTACTGTCCCATAACATAAACCTCACAAATAAAGTTAAAATCTTATAAGATATACTTCTCTACCCTCAGTGTTTGATTTTGCAATGATTTCACTGTTTGGATGTGTTTTTCTATTTGTGTCTGTTTTTGTGCACATTCAGCAAGTATACGGCTGTTTTCTGATTTTTTTCAATTTTCTACTGTCCCATAACATAAACCTCACAAATAAAGTTAAAATCTTATAAGATATAGTTATATGCCTTCAGTGTTTGATTTTGGAATGATTTCACTGTTTGGATGTGTTTTTCTATTTGTGTCTGTTTTTGTGCACATTCAGCAAGTATACGGCTGTTTTCTGATTTTTTTCAATTTTCTACTGTCCCATAACATAAACCTCACAAATAAAGTTAAAATCTTATAAGATATACTTCTGTACCCTCAGTGTTTGATTTTGCAATGATTTCACTGTTTGGATGTGTTTTTCTATTTGTGTCTGTTTTTGTGCACATTCAGCAAGTATACGGCTGTTTTCTGATTTTTTTCAATTTTCTACTGTCCCATAACATAAACCTCACAAATAAAGTTAACATCTTATAAGATATACTTCTGTACCCTCAGTGTTTGATTTTGCAATGATTTCACTCTTTGGATGTGTTTTTCTATTTGTGTCTGTTTTTGTGCAAGTATACGGCTGTTTTCTGATTTTTTTCAATTTTCTACTGTCCCATAACATAAACCTCACAAATAAAGTTAACATCTTATAAGATATACTTCTGTACCCTCAGTGTTTGATTTTGCAATGATTTCACTCTTTGGATGTGTTTTTCTATTTGTGTCTGTTTTTGTGCACATTCAGCAAGTATACGGCTGTTTTCTGATTTTTTTCAATTTTCTACTGTCCCATAACATAAACCTCACAAATAAAGTAAAAATCTTATAAGATATACTTCTGTACCCTCAGTGTTTGATTTTGCAATGATTTCACTGTTTGGATGTGTTTTTCTATTTGTGTCTGTTTTTGTGCAAGTATAAGGCTGTTTTCTGATTTTTTTCAATTTTCTACTGTCCCATAACATAAACCTCACAAATAAAGTTAAAATCTTATAAGATATACTTCTCTACCCTCAGTGTTTGATTTTGCAATGATTTCACTGTTTGGATGTGTTTTTCTATTTGTGTCTGTTTTTGTGCACATTCAGCAAGTATACGGCTGTTTTCTGATTTTTTTCAATTTTCTACTGTCCCATAACATAAACCTCACAAATAAAGTTAAAATCTTATAAGATATAGTTATATGCCTTCAGTGTTTGATTTTGGAATGATTTCACTGTTTGGATGTGTTTTTCTATTTGTGTCTGTTTTTGTGCACATTCAGCAAGTATACGGCTGTTTTCTGATTTTTTTCAATTTTCTACTGTCCCATAACATAAACCTCACAAATAAAGTTAAAATCTTATAAGATATACTTCTGTGCCCTCAGTGTTTGATTTTGCAATGATTTCACTGTTTGGATGTGTTTTTCTATTTGTGTCTGTTTTTGTGCACATTCAGCAAGTATACGGCTGTTTTCTGATTTTTTTCAATTTTCTACTGTCCCATAACATAAACCTCACAAATAAAGTTAAAATCTTATAAGATATACTTCTGTACCCTCAGTGTTTGATTTTGCAATGATTTCACTCTTTGGATGTGTTTTTCTATTTGTGTCTGTTTTTGTGCAAGTATACGGCTGTTTTCTGATTTTTTTCAATTTTCTACTGTCCCATAACATAAACCTCACAAATAAAGTTAACATCTTATAAGATATACTTCTGTACCCTCAGTGTTTGATTTTGCAATGATTTCACTGTTTGGATGTGTTTTTCTATTTGTGTCTGTTTTTGTTCACATTCAGCAAGTATATGGCTGTTTTCTGATTTTTTTCAATTTTCTACTGTCCCATAACATAAACCTCACAAATAAAGTTAAAATCTTATAAGATATACTTCTGTACCCTCAGTGTTTGATTTTGCAATGATTTCACTCTTTGGATGTGTTTTTCTATTTGTGTCTGTTTTTGTGCAAGTATACGGCTGTTTTCTGATTTTTTTCAATTTTCTACTGTCCCATAACATAAACCTCACAAATAAAGTTAACATCTTATAAGATATACTTCTGTACCCTCAGTGTTTGATTTTGCAATGATTTCACTGTTTGGATGTGTTTTTCTATTTGTGTCTGTTTTTGTGCACATTCAGCAAGTATACGGCTGTTTTCTGATTTTTTTTAATTTTCTACTGTCCCATAACATAAACCTCACAAATAAAGTTAAAATCTTATAAGATATAGTTATTTACCCTCAGTGTTTGATTTTGCAATGATTTCACTGTTTGGATGTGTTTTTCTATTTGTGTCTGTTTTTGTGCATATTCAGCAAGTATACGGCTGTTTTCTGATTTTTTTCAATTTTCTACTGTCCCATAACATAAACCTCACAAATAAAGTTAAAATCTTATAAGATATAGTTATATGCCTTCAGTGTTTGATTTTGCAATGATTTCACTGTTTGGATGTGTTTTGCTATTTGTGTCTGTTTTTGTGCACATTCAGCAAGTATACGGCTGTTTTCTGATTTTTTTCAATTTTCTACTGTCCCATAACATAAACCTCACAAATAAAGTTAACATCTTATAAGATATACTTCTGTACCCTCAGTGTTTGATTTTGCAATGATTTCACTGTTTGGATGTGTTTTTCTATTTGTGTCTGTTTTTGTGCAAGTATACGGCTGTTTTTTTGATTTTTTTAAATTTTCTACTGTCCCATAACATAAACCTCACAAATAAAGTTAACATCTTATAAGATATACTTCTGTACCCTCAGTGTTTGATTTTGCAATGATTTCACTGTTTGGATGTGTTTTTCTATTTGTGTCTGTTTTTGTGCAAGTATACGGCTGTTTTCTGATTTTTTTCAATTTTCTACTGTCCCATAACATAAACCTCACAAATAAAGTTAAAATCTTATAAGATATAGTTATATGCCTTCAGTGTTTGATTTTGCAATGATTTCACTGTTTGGATGTGTTTTTCTATTTGTGTCTGTTTTTGTGCAAGTATACGGCTGTTTTCTGATTTTTTTCAATTTTCTACTGTCCCATAACATAAACCTCACAAATAAAGTTAACATCTTATAAGATATACTTCTGTACCCTCAGTGTTTGATTTTGCAATGATTTCACTCTTTGGATGTGTTTTTCTATTTGTGTCTGTTTTTGTGCAAGTATACGGCTGTTTTCTGATTTTTTTCAATTTTCTACTGTCCCATAACATAAACCTCACAAATAAAGTTAACATCTTATAAGATATACTTATGTACCCTCAGTGTTTGATTTTGCAATGATTTCACTGTTTGGATGTGTTTTTCTATTTGTGTCTGTTTTTGTGCACATTCAGCAAGTATACGGCTGTTTTCTGATTTTTTTCAATTTTCTACTGTCCCATAACATAAACCTCACAAATAAAGTTAACATCTTATAAGATATACTTCTGTACCCTCAGTGTTTGATTTTGCAATGATTTCACTGTTTGGATGTGTTTTTCTATTTGTGTCTGTTTTTGTGCATATTCAGCAAGTATACGGCTGTTTTCTGATTTTTTTCAATTTTCTACTGTCCCATAACATAAACCTCACAAATAAAGTTAAAATCTTATAAGATATAGTTATATGCCTTCAGTGTTTGATTTTGCAATGATTTCACTGTTTGGATGTGTTTTGCTATTTGTGTCTGTTTTTGTGCACATTCAGCAAGTATACGGCTGTTTTCTGATTTTTTTAAATTTTCTACTGTCCCATAACATAAACCTCACAAATAAAGTTAACATCTTATAAGATATACTTCTGTACCCTCAGTGTTTGATTTTGCAATGATTTCACTGTTTGGATGTGTTTTTCTATTTGTGTCTGTTTTTGTGCAAGTATACGGCTGTTTTTTTGATTTTTTTAAATTTTCTACTGTCCCATAACATAAACCTCACAAATAAAGTTAACATCTTATAAGATATACTTCTGTACCCTCAGTGTTTGATTTTGCAATGATTTCACTGTTTGGATGTGTTTTTCTATTTGTGTCTGTTTTTGTGCAAGTATACGGCTGTTTTCTGATTTTTTTCAATTTTCTACTGTCCCATAACATAAACCTCACAAATAAAGTTAAAATCTTATAAGATATAGTTATATGCCTTCAGTGTTTGATTTTGCAATGATTTCACTGTTTGGATGTGTTTTTCTATTTGTGTCTGTTTTTGTGCAAGTATACGGCTGTTTTCTGATTTTTTTCAATTTTCTACTGTCCCATAACATAAACCTCACAAATAAAGTTAACATCTTATAAGATATACTTCTGTACCCTCAGTGTTTGATTTTGCAATGATTTCACTCTTTGGATGTGTTTTTCTATTTGTGTCTGTTTTTGTGCACATTCAGCAAGTATACGGCTGTTTTCTGATTTTTTTCAATTTTCTACTGTCCCATAACATAAACCTCACAAATAAAGTTAAAATCTTATAAGATATACTTCTGTGCCCTCAGTGTTTGATTTTGCAATGATTTCACTGTTTGGATGTGTTTTTCTATTTGTGTCTGTTTTTGTGCACATTCAGCAAGTATACGGCTGTTTTCTGATTTTTTTCAATTTTCTACTGTCCCATAACATAAACCTCACAAATAAAGTTAACATCTTATAAGATATACTTCTGTACCCTCAGTGTTTGATTTTGCAATGATTTCACTGTCTGGATGTGTTTTTCTATTTGTGTCTGTTTTTGTGCACATTCAGCAAGTATACGGCTGTTTTCTGATTTTTTTAAATTTTCTACTGTCCCATAACATAAACCTCACAAATAAAGTAAAAATCTTATAAGATATACTTCTGTACCCTCAGTGTTTGATTTTGCAATGAATTCACTGTTTGGATGTGTTTTTCTATTTGTGTCTGTTTTTGTGCAAGTATACGGCTGTTTTCTGATTTTTTTCAATTTTCTACTGTCCCATAACATAAACCTCACAAATAAAGTTAACATCTTATAAGATATACTTCTGTACCCTCAGTGTTTGATTTTGCAATGATTTCACTCTTTGGATGTGTTTTTCTATTTGTGTCTGTTTTTGTGCACATTCAGCAAGTATATGGCTGTTTTCTGATTTTTTTCAATTTTCTACTGTCCCATAACATAAACCTCACAAATAAAGTTAAAATCTTATAAGATATAGTTATATGCCTTCAGTGTTTGATTTTGCAATGATTTCACTGTTTGGATGTGTTTTTCTATTTGTGTCTGTTTTTGTGCAAGTATACGGCTGTTTTCTGATTTTTTTCAATTTTCTACTGTCCCATAACATAAACCTCACAAATAAAGTTAACATCTTATAAGATATACTTCTGTACCCTCAGTGTTTGATTTTGCAATGATTTCACTCTTTGGATGTGTTTTTCTATTTGTGTCTGTTTTTGTGCACATTCAGCAAGTATACGGCTGTTTTCTGATTTTTTTCAATTTTCTACTGTCCCATAACATAAACCTCACAAATAAAGTTAAAATCTTATAAGATATACTTCTGTGCCCTCAGTGTTTGATTTTGCAATGATTTCACTGTTTGGATGTGTTTTTCTATTTGTGTCTGTTTTTGTGCACATTCAGCAAGTATACGGCTGTTTTCTGATTTTTTTCAATTTTCTACTGTCCCATAACATAAACCTCACAAATAAAGTTAACATCTTATAAGATATACTTCTGTACCCTCAGTGTTTGATTTTGCAATGATTTCACTGTCTGGATGTGTTTTTCTATTTGTGTCTGTTTTTGTGCACATTCAGCAAGTATACGGCTGTTTTCTGATTTTTTTAAATTTTCTACTGTCCCATAACATAAACCTCACAAATAAAGTAAAAATCTTATAAGATATACTTCTGTACCCTCAGTGTTTGATTTTGCAATGAATTCACTGTTTGGATGTGTTTTTCTATTTGTGTCTGTTTTTGTGCAAGTATACGGCTGTTTTCTGATTTTTTTCAATTTTCTACTGTCCCATAACATAAACCTCACAAATAAAGTTAACATCTTATAAGATATACTTCTGTACCCTCAGTGTTTGATTTTGCAATGATTTCACTCTTTGGATGTGTTTTTCTATTTGTGTCTGTTTTTGTGCACATTCAGCAAGTATATGGCTGTTTTCTGATTTTTTTCAATTTTCTACTGTCCCATAACATAAACCTCACAAATAAAGTAAAAATCTTATAAGATATACTTCTGTACCCTCAGTGTTTGATTTTGCAATGATTTCACTGTTTGGATGTGTTTTTCTATTTGTGTCTGTTTTTGTGCACATTCAGCAAGTATACGGCTGTTTTCTGATTTTTTGAGGAAGATATACTTCTGTACCCTCAGTGTTTGATTTTGCAATGATTTCACTGTTTGGATGTGTTTTTCTATTTGTGTCTGTTTTTGTGCAAGTATACGGCTGTTTTCTGATTTTTTTCAATTTTCTACTGTCCCATAACATAAACCTCACAAATAAAGTTAAAATCTTATAAGATATAGTTATATGCCTTCAGTGTTTGATTTTGCAATGATTTCACTGTTTGGATGTGTTTTTCTATTTGTGTCTGTTTTTGTGCAAGTATACGGCTGTTTTCTGATTTTTTTCAATTTTCTACTGTCCCATAACATAAACCTCACAAATAAAGTTAACATCTTATAAGATATACTTCTGTACCCTCAGTGTTTGATTTTGCAATGATTTCACTCTTTGGATGTGTTTTTCTATTTGTGTCTGTTTTTGTGCAAGTATACGGCTGTTTTCTGATTTTTTTCAATTTTCTACTGTCCCATAACATAAACCTCACAAATAAAGTTAACATCTTATAAGATATACTTCTGTACCCTCAGTGTTTGATTTTGCAATGATTTCACTGTTTGGATGTGTTTTTCTATTTGTGTCTGTTTTTGTGCAAGTATACGGCTGTTTTCTGATTTTTTTCAATTTTCTACTGTCCCATAACATAAACCTCACAAATAAAGTTAAAATCTTATAAGATATAGTTATATGCCTTCAGTGTTTGATTTTGCAATGATTTCACTGTTTGGATGTGTTTTTCTATTTGTGTCTGTTTTTGTGCAAGTATACGGCTGTTTTCTGATTTTTTTCAATTTTCTACTGTCCCATAACATAAACCTCACAAATAAAGTTAACATCTTATAAGATATACTTCTGTACCCTCAGTGTTTGATTTTGCAATGATTTCACTCTTTGGATGTGTTTTTCTATTTGTGTCTGTTTTTGTGCAAGTATACGGCTGTTTTCTGATTTTTTTCAATTTTCTACTGTCCCATAACATAAACCTCACAAATAAAGTTAACATCTTATAAGATATACTTATGTACCCTCAGTGTTTGATTTTGCAATGATTTCACTGTTTGGATGTGTTTTTCTATTTGTGTCTGTTTTTGTGCACATTCAGCAAGTATACGGCTGTTTTCTGATTTTTTTCAATTTTCTACTGTCCCATAACATAAACCTCACAAATAAAGTTAAGATCTTATAAGATATAGTTATATGCCTTCAGTGTTTGATTTTGGAATGATTTCACTGTTTGGATGTGTTTTTCTATTTGTGTCTGTTTTTGTGCACATTCAGCAAGTATACGGCTGTTTTCTGATTTTTTTAAATTTTCTACTGTCCCATAACATAAACCTCACAAATAAAGTTAACATCTTATAAGATATACTTCTGTACCCTCAGTGTTTGATTTTGCAATGATTTCACTGTTTGGATGTGTTTTTCTATTTGTGTCTGTTTTTGTGCACATTCAGCAAGTATACGGCTGTTTTCTGATTTTTTTCAATTTTCTACTGTCCCATAACATAAACCTCACAAATAAAGTAAAAATCTTATAAGATATACTTATGTACCCTCAGTGTTTGATTTTGCAATGATTTCACTGTTTGGATGTGTTTTTCTATTTGTGTCTGTTTTTGTGCAAGTATAAGGCTGTTTTCTGATTTTTTTCAATTTTCTACTGTCCCATAACATAAACCTCACAAATAAAGTTAAAATCTTATAAGATATACTTCTCTACCCTCAGTGTTTGATTTTGCAATGATTTCACTGTTTGGATGTGTTTTTCTATTTGTGTCTGTTTTTGTGCACATTCAGCAAGTATACGGCTGTTTTCTGATTTTTTTCAATTTTCTACTGTCCCATAACATAAACCTCACAAATAAAGTTAAAATCTTATAAGATATACTTCTGTGCCCTCAGTGTTTGATTTTGCAATGATTTCACTGTTTGGATGTGTTTTTCTATTTGTGTCTGTTTTTGTGCAAGTATACGGCTGTTTTCTGATTTTTTTCAATTTTCTACTGTCCCATAACATAAACCTCACAAATAAAGTTAAAATCTTATAAGATATAGTTATTTACCCTCAGTGTTTGATTTTGCAATGATTTCACTGTTTGGATGTGTTTTTCTATTTGTGTCTGTTTTTGTGCACATTCAGCAAGTATACGGCTGTTTTCTGATTTTTTTCAATTTTCTACTGTCCCATAACATAAACCTCACAAATAAAGTTAACATCTTATAAGATATACTTCTGTACCCTCAGTGTTTGATTTTGCAATGATTTCACTGTTTGGATGTGTTTTTCTATTTGTGTCTGTTTTTGTGCAAGTATACGGCTGTTTTCTGATTTTTTTCAATTTTCTACTGTCCCATAACATAAACCTCACAAATAAAGTTAAAATCTTATAAGATATAGTTATATGCCTTCAGTGTTTGATTTTGCAATGATTTCACTGTTTGGATGTGTTTTTCTATTTGTGTCTGTTTTTGTGCAAGTATACGGCTGTTTTCTGATTTTTTTCAATTTTCTACTGTCCCATAACATAAACCTCACAAATAAAGTTAAAATCTTATAAGATATACTTCTGTACCCTCAGTGTTTGATTTTGCAATGATTTCACTGTTTGGATGTGTTTTTCTATTTGTGTCTGTTTTTGTGCACATTCAGCAAGTATACGGCTGTTTTCTGATTTTTTTCTATTTTCTACTGTCCCATAACATAAACCTCACAAATAAAGTTAACATCTTATAAGATATACTTCTGTACCCTCAGTGTTTGATTTTGCAATGATTTCACTGTCTGGATGTGTTTTTCTATTTGTGTCTGTTTTTGTGCACATTCAGCAAGTATACGGCTGTTTTCTGATTTTTTTAAATTTTCTACTGTCCCATAACATAAACCTCACAAATAAAGTAAAAATCTTATAAGATATACTTCTGTACCCTCAGTGTTTGATTTTGCAATGATTTCACTGTTTGGATGTGTTTTTCTCTTTGTGTCTGTTTTTGTGCAAGTATACGGCTGTTTTCTGATTTTTTTAAATTTTCTACTGTCCCATAACATAAACCTCACAAATAAAGTTGACATCTTATAAGATATACTTCTGTACCCTCAGTGTTTGATTTTGCAATGATTTCACTGTTTGGATGTGTTTTTCTATTTGTGTCTGTTTTTGTGCACGTTCAGCAAGTATACGGCTGTTTTCTGATTTTTTTAAATTTTCTACTGTCCCATAACATAAACCTCACAAATAAAGTTAACATCTTATAAGATATACTTCTGTACCCTCAGTGTTTGATTTTGCAATGATTTCACTCTTTGGATGTGTTTTTCTATTTGTGTCTGTTTTTGTGCAAGTATACGGCTGTTTTCTGATTTTTTTCAATTTTCTACTGTCCCATAACATAAACCTCACAAATAAAGTTAACATCTTATAAGATATAGTTATATGCCTTCAGTGTTTGATTTTGGAATGATTTCACTGTTTGGATGTGTTTTTCTATTTGTGTCTGTTTTTGTGCACATTCAGCAAGTATACGGCTGTTTTCTGATTTTTTTCAATTTTCTACTGTCCCATAACATAAACCTCACAAATAAAGTTAACATCTTATAAGATATACTTCTGTACCCTCAGTGTTTGATTTTGCAATGATTTCACTCTTTGGATGTGTTTTTCTATTTGTGTCTGTTTTTGTGCACATTCAGCAAGTATACGGCTGTTTTCTGATTTTTTTCAATTTTCTACTGTCCCATAACATAAACCTCACAAATAAAGTTAACATCTTATAAGATATACTTCTGTACCCTCAGTGTTTGATTTTGCAATGATTTCACTGTTTGGATGTGTTTTTCTATTTGTGTCTGTTTTTGTGCAAGTATACGGCTGTTTTCTGATTTTTTTCAATTTTCTACTGTCCCATAACATAAACCTCACAAATAAAGTTAACATCTTATAAGATATACTTCTGTACCCTCAGTGTTTGATTTTGCAATGATTTCACTGTTTGGATGTGTTTTTCTATTTGTGTCTGTTTTTGTGCACATTCAGCAAGTATACGGCTGTTTTCTGATTTTTTTCAATTTTCTACTGTCCCATAACATAAACCTCACAAATAAAGTTAACATCTTATAAGATATACTTCTGTACCCTCAGTGTTTGATTTTGCAATGATTTCACTGTTTGGATGTGTTTTTCTATTTGTGTCTGTTTTTGTGCAAGTATACGGCTGTTTTCTGATTTTTTTCAATTTTCTACTGTCCCATAACATAAACCTCACAAATAAAGTTAACATCTTATAAGATATACTTCTGTACCCTCAGTGTTTGATTTTGCAATGATTTCACTCTTTGGATGTGTTTTTCTATTTGTGTCTGTTTTTGTGCACATTCAGCAAGTATACGGCTGTTTTCTGATTTTTTTAAATTTTCTACTGTCCCATAACATAAACCTCACAAATAAAGTAAAAATCTTATAAGATATACTTCTGTACCCTCAGTGTTTGATTTTGCAATGATTTCACTGTTTGGATGTGTTTTTCTATTTGTGTCTGTTTTTGTGCACATTCAGCAAGTATACGGCTGTTTTCTGATTTTTTTAAATTTTCTACTGTCCCATAACATAAACCTCACAAATAAAGTAAAAATCTTATAAGATATACTTCTGTACCCTCAGTGTTTGATTTTGCAATGATTTCACTGTTTGGATGTGTTTTTCTATTTGTGTCTGTTTTTGTGCAAATTCAGCAAGTATACGGCTGTTTTCTGATTTTTTTAAATTTTCTACTGTCCCATAACATAAACCTCACAAATAAAGTTAACATCTTATAAGATATACTTCTGTACCCTCAGTGTTTGATTTTGCAATGATTTCACTGTTTGGATGTGTTTTTCTATTTGTGTCTGTTTTTGTGCAAGTATACGGCTGTTTTCTGATTTTTTTCAATTTTCTACTGTCCCATAACATAAACCTCACAAATAAAGTTAACATCTTATAAGATATACTTCTGTACCCTCAGTGTTTGATTTTGCAATGATTTCACTGTTTGGATGTGTTTTTCTATTTGTGTCTGTTTTTGTGCAAGTATACGGCTGTTTTCTGATTTTTTTCAATTTTCTACTGTCCCATAACATAAACCTCACAAATAAAGTTAACATCTTATAAGATATACTTCTGTACCCTCAGTGTTTGATTTTGCAATGATTTCACTCTTTGGATGTGTTTTTCTATTTGTGTCTGTTTTTGTGCAAGTATGCGGCTGTTTTCTGATTTTTTTCAATTTTCTACTGTCCCATAACATAAACCTCACAAATAAAGTTAACATCTTATAAGATATACTTCTGTACCCTCAGTGTTTGATTTTGCAATGATTTCACTCTTTGGATGTGTTTTTCTATTTGTGTCTGTTTTTGTGCAAGTATGCGGCTGTTTTCTGATTTTTTTCAATTTTCTACTGTCCCATAACATAAACCTCACAAATAAAGTTAAAATCTTATAAGATATAGTTATATGCCTTCAGTGTTTGATTTTGGAATGATTTCACTGTTTGGATGTGTTTTTCTATTTGTGTCTGTTTTTGTGCACATTCAGCAAGTATACGGCTGTTTTCTGATTTTTTTCAATTTTCTACTGTCCCATAACATAAACCTCACAAATAAAGTTAAAATCTTATAAGATATACTTCTGTACCCTCAGTGTTTGATTTTGCAATGATTTAACTGTTTGGATGTGTTTTTCTATTTGTGTCTGTTTTTGTGCACATTCAGCAAGTATACGGCTGTTTTCTGATTTTTTTCAATTTTCTACTGTCCCATAACATAAACCTCACAAATAAAGTTAAAATCTTATAAGATATAGTTATATGCCTTCAGTGTTTGATTTTGCAATGATTTCACTGTTTGGATGTGTTTTTCTATTTGTGTCTGTTTTTGTGCAAGTATACGGCTGTTTTCTGATTTTTTTCAATTTTCTACTGTCCCATAACATAAACCTCACAAATAAAGTTAAAATCTTATAAGATATAGTTATTTACCCTCAGTGTTTGATTTTGCAATGATTTCACTGTTTGGATGTGTTTTTCTATTTGTGTCTGTTTTTGTGCACATTCAGCAAGTATACGGCTGTTTTCTGATTTTTTTAAATTTTCTACTGTCCCATAACATAAACCTCACAAATAAAGTTAACATCTTATAAGATATACTTCTGTACCCTCAGTGTTTGATTTTGCAATGATTTCACTGTTTGGATGTGTTTTGCTATTTGTGTCTGTTTTTGTGCACATTCAGCAAGTATACGGCTGTTTTCTGACTTTTTTCAATTTTCTACTGTCCCATAACATAAACCTCACAAATAAAGTTAACATCTTATAAGATATACTTCTGTACCCTCAGTGTTTGATTTTGCAATGATTTCACTGTTTGGATGTGTTTTTCTATTTGTGTCTGTTTTTGTGCACATTCAGCAAGTATACGGCTGTTTTCTGATTTTTTTCTATTTTCTACTGTCCCATAACATAAACCTCACAAATAAAGTTAACATCTTATAAGATATACTTCTGTACCCTCAGTGTTTGATTTTGCAATGATTTCACTGTTTGGATGTGTTTTTCTATTTGTGTCTGTTTTTGTGCAAGTATACGGCTGTTTTCTGATTTTTTTCAATTTTCTACTGTCCCATAACATAAACCTCACAAATAAAGTTAACATCTTATAAGATATACTTCTGTACCCTCAGTGTTTGATTTTGCAATGATTTCACTCTTTGGATGTGTTTTTCTATTTGTGTCTGTTTTTGTGCACATTCAGCAAGTATACGGCTGTTTTCTGATTTTTTTCAATTTTCTACTGTCCCATAACATAAACCTCACAAATAAAGTAAAAATCTTATAAGATATACTTCTGTACCCTCAGTGTTTGATTTTGCAATGATTTCACTGTTTGGATGTGTTTTTCTATTTGTGTCTGTTTTTGTGCAAGTATACGGCTGTTTTCTGATTTTTTTAAATTTTCTACTGTCCCATAACATAAACCTCACAAATAAAGTTAACATCTTATAAGATATACTTCTGTACCCTCAGTGTTTGATTTTGCAATGATTTCACTCTTTGGATGTGTTTTTCTATTTGTGTCTGTTTTTGTGCACATTCAGCAAGTATACGGCTGTTTTCTGATTTTTTTCAATTTTCTACTGTCCCATAACATAAACCTCACAAATAAAGTAAAAATCTTATAAGATATACTTCTGTACCCTCAGTGTTTGATTTTGCAATGATTTCACTGTTTGAATGTGTTTTGCTATTTGTGTCTGTTTTTGTGCACATTCAGCAAGTATACGGCTGTTTTCTGATTTTTTTCAATTTTCTACTGTCCCATAACATAAACCTCACAAATAAAGTTAAAATCTTATAAGATATAGTTATATGCCTTCAGTGTTTGATTTTGCAATGATTTCACTGTTTGGATGTGTTTTGCTATTTGTGTCTGTTTTTGTGCACATTCAGCAAGTATACGGCTGTTTTCTGATTTTTTTCAATTTTCTACTGTCCCATAACATAAACCTCACAAATAAAGTTAAAATGTTATAAGATATAGTTATATGCCTTCAGTGTTTGATTTTGCAATGATTTCACTGTTTGGATGTGTTTTTCTATTTGTGTCTGTTTTTGTGCAAGTATACGGCTGTTTTCTGATTTTTTTCAATTTTCTACTGTCCCATAACATAAACCTCACAAATAAAGTTAACATCTTATAAGATATATGTCTGTACCCTCAGTGTTTGATTTTGCAATGATTTCACTGTTTGGATGTGTTTTTCTTTTTGTGTCTGTTTTTGTGCAAGTATACGGCTGTTTTCTGATTTTTTTCAATTTTCTACTGTCCCATAACATAAACCTCACAAATAAAGTTAACATCTTATAAGATATACTTCTGTACCCTCAGTGTTTGATTTTGCAATGATTTCACTGTTTGGATGTGTTTTTCTATTTGTGTCTGTTTTTGTGCACATTCAGCAAGTATACGGCTGTTTTCTGATTTTTTTCAATTTTCTACTGTCCCATAACATAAACCTCACAAATAAAGTTAACATCTTATAAGATATACTTCTGTACCCTCAGTGTTTGATTTTGCAATGATTTCACTCTTTGGATGTGTTTTTCTATTTGTGTCTGTTTTTGTGCACATTCAGCAAGTATACGGCTGTTTTCTGATTTTTTTCAATTTTCTACTGTCCCATAACATAAACCTCACAAATAAAGTAAAAATCTTATAAGATATACTTCTGTACCCTCAGTGTTTGATTTTGCAATGATTTCACTGTTTGGATGTGTTTTTCTATTTGTGTCTGTTTTTGTGCAAGTATACGGCTGTTTTCTGATTTTTTTCAATTTTCTACTGTCCCATAACATAAACCTCACAAATAAAGTAAAAATCTTATAAGATATACTTCTGTACCCTCAGTGTTTGATTTTGCAATGATTTCACTGTTTGGATGTGTTTTTCTATTTGTGTCTGTTTTTGTGCAAGTATACGGCTGTTTTCTGATTTTTTTCAATTTTCTACTGTCCCATAACATAAACCTCACAAATAAAGTTAAAATCTTATAAGATATACTTCTGTACCCTCAGTGTTTGATTTTGCAATGATTTCACTGTTTGGATGTGTTTTTCTATTTGTGTCTGTTTTTGTGCACATTCAGCAAGTATACGGCTGTTTTCTGTTTTTTTTAAATTTTCTACTGTCCCATAACATAAACCTCACAAATAAAGTTAACATCTTATAAGATATACTTCTGTACCCTCAGTGTTTGATTTTGCAATGATTTCACTGTTTGGATGTGTTTTTCTATTTGTGTCTGTTTTTGTGCACATTCAGCAAGTATACGGCTGTTTTCTGATTTTTTTAAATTTTCTACTGTCCCATAACATAAACCTCACAAATAAAGTTAACATCTTATAAGATATACTTCTGTACCCTCAGTGTTTGATTTTGCAATGATTTCACTCTTTGGATGTGTTTTTCTATTTGTGTCTGTTTTTGTGCAAGTATACGGCAGTTTTCTGATTTTTTTCAATTTTCTACTGTCCCATAACATAAACCTCACAAATAAAGTTAAAATCTTATAAGATATACTTCTCTACCCTCAGTGTTTGATTTTGCAATGATTTCACTGTTTGGATGTGTTTTTCTATTTGTGTCTGTTTTTGTGCACATTCAGCAAGTATACGGCTGTTTTCTGATTTTTTTCAATTTTCTACTGTCCCATAACATAAACCTCACAAATAAAGTTAAAATCTTATAAGATATACTTCTGTACCCTCAGTGTTTGATTTTGCAATGATTTCACTGTTTGGATGTGTTTTTCTATTTGTGTCTGTTTTTGTGCAAGTATACGGCTGTTTTCTGATTTTTTTCAATTTTCTACTGTCCCATAACATAAACCTCACAAATAAAGTTAAAATCTTATAAGATATAGTTATTTACCCTCAGTGTTTGATTTTGCAATGATTTCACTCTTTGGATGTGTTTTTCTATTTGTGTCTGTTTTTGTGCAAGTATACGGCTGTTTTCTGATTTTTTTCAATTTTCTACTGTCCCATAACATAAACCTCACAAATAAAGTTAAAATCTTATAAGATATAGTTATATGCCTTCAGTGTTTGATTTTGCAATGATTTCACTGTTTGGATATGTTTTTCTATTTGTGTCTGTTTTTGTGCAAGTATACGGCTGTTTTCTGATTTTTTTCAATTTTCTACTGTCCCATAACATAAACCTCACAAATAAAGTTAACATCTTATAAGATATACTTCTGTACCCTCAGTGTTTGATTTTGCAATGATTTCACTCTTTGGATGTGTTTTTCTATTTGTGTCTGTTTTTGTGCACATTCAGCAAGTATACGGCTGTTTTCTGATTTTTTTCAATTTTCTACTGTCCCATAACATAAACCTCACAAATAAAGTTAAAATCTTATAAGATATAGTTATATGCCTTCAGTGTTTGATTTTGGAATGATTTCACTGTTTGGATGTGTTTTTCTATTTGTGTCTGTTTTTGTGCACATTCAGCAAGTATACGGCTGTTTTCTGATTTTTTTCAATTTTCTACTGTCCCATAACATAAACCTCACAAATAAAGTTAAAATCTTATAAGATATACTTCTGTACCCTCAGTGTTTGATTTTGCAATGATTTCACTGTTTGGATGTGTTTTTCTCTTTGTGTCTGTTTTTGTGCAAGTATACGGCTGTTTTCTGATTTTTTTCAATTTTCTACTGTCCCATAACATAAACCTCACAAATAAAGTTAACATCTTATAAGATATACTTCTGTACCCTCAGTGTTTGATTTTGCAATGATTTCACTGTTTGGATGTGTTTTTCTATTTGTGTCTGTTTTTGTGCAAGTATACGGCTATTTTCTGATTTTTTTCAATTTTCTACTGTCCCATAACATAAACCTCACAAATAAAGTTAAAATCTTATAAGATATAGTTATATGCCTTCAGTGTTTGATTTTGCAATGATTTCACTGTTTGGATGTGTTTTTCTATTTGTGTCTGTTTTTGTGCAAGTATACGGCTGTTTTCTGATTTTTTTCAATTTTCTACTGTCCCATAACATAAACCTCACAAATAAAGTTAACATCTTATAAGATATACTTCTGTACCCTCAGTGTTTGATTTTGCAATGATTTCACTCTTTGGATGTGTTTTTCTATTTGTGTCTGTTTTTGTGCAAGTATACGGCTGTTTTCTGATTTTTTTCAATTTTCTACTGTCCCATAACATAAACCTCACAAATAAAGTTAACATCTTATAAGATATACTTCTGTACCCTCAGTGTTTGATTTTGCAATGATTTCACTGTTTGGATGTGTTTTTCTATTTGTGTCTGTTTTTGTGCACATTCAGCAAGTATACGGCTGTTTTCTGATTTTTTTCAATTTTCTACTGTCCCATAACATAAACCTCACAAATAAAGTTAAAATCTTATAAGATATAGTTATTTACCCTCAGTGTTTGATTTTGCAATGATTTCACTGTTTGGATGTGTTTTTCTATTTGTGTCTGTTTTTGTGCATATTCAGCAAGTATACGGCTGTTTTCTGATTTTTTTCAATTTTCTACTGTCCCATAACATAAACCTCACAAATAAAGTTAACATCTTATAAGATATACTTCTGTACCCTCAGTGTTTGATTTTGCAATGATTTCACTCTTTGGATGTGTTTTTCTATTTGTGTCTGTTTTTGTGCACATTCAGCAAGTATACGGCTGTTTTCTGATTTTTTTCTATTTTCTACTGTCCCATAACATAAACCTCACAAATAAAGTTAACATCTTATAAGATATACTTCTGTACCCTCAGTGTTTGATTTTGCAATGATTTCACTGTCTGGATGTGTTTTTCTATTTGTGTCTGTTTTTGTGCACATTCAGCAAGTATACGGCTGTTTTCTGATTTTTTTCAATTTTCTACTGTCCCATAACATAAACCTCACAAATAAAGTTAACATCTTATAAGATATACTTCTGTACCCTCAGTGTTTGATTTTGCAATGATTTCACTGTTTGGATGTGTTTTTCTATTTGTGTCTGTTTTTGTGCACATTCAGCAAGTATACGGCTGTTTTCTGATTTTTTTCAATTTTCTACTGTCCCATAACATAAACCTCACAAATAAAGTTAACATCTTATAAGATATACTTCTGTACCCTCAGTGTTTGATTTTGCAATGATTTCACTCTTTGGATGTGTTTTTCTATTTGTGTCTGTTTTTGTGCACATTCAGCAAGTATACGGCTGTTTTCTGATTTTTTTCAATTTTCTACTGTCCCATAACATAAACCTCACAAATAAAGTAAAAATCTTATAAGATATACTTCTGTACCCTCAGTGTTTGATTTTGCAATGATTTCACTGTTTGGATGTGTTTTTCTATTTGTGTCTGTTTTTGTGCAAGTATACGGCTGTTTTCTGATTTTTTTCAATTTTCTACTGTCCCATAACATAAACCTCACAAATAAAGTTAAAATCTTATAAGATATACTTCTGTACCCTCAGTGTTTGATTTTGCAATGATTTCACTGTTTGGATGTGTTTTTCTATTTGTGTCTGTTTTTGTGCACATTCAGCAAGTATACGGCTGTTTTCTGTTTTTTTTAAATTTTCTACTGTCCCATAACATAAACCTCACAAATAAAGTTAACATCTTATAAGATATACTTCTGTACCCTCAGTGTTTGATTTTGCAATGATTTCACTCTTTGGATGTGTTTTTCTATTTGTGTCTGTTTTTGTGCACATTCAGCAAGTATACGGCTGTTTTCTGATTTTTTTAAATTTTCTACTGTCCCATAACATAAACCTCACAAATAAAGTTAACATCTTATAAGATATACTTCTGTACCCTCAGTGTTTGATTTTGCAATGATTTCACTCTTTGGATGTGTTTTTCTATTTGTGTCTGTTTTTGTGCAAGTATACGGCAGTTTTCTGATTTTTTTCAATTTTCTACTGTCCCATAACATAAACCTCACAAATAAAGTTAAAATCTTATAAGATATACTTCTCTACCCTCAGTGTTTGATTTTGCAATGATTTCACTGTTTGGATGTGTTTTTCTATTTGTGTCTGTTTTTGTGCACATTCAGCAAGTATACGGCTGTTTTCTGATTTTTTTCAATTTTCTACTGTCCCATAACATAAACCTCACAAATAAAGTTAAAATCTTATAAGATATACTTCTGTACCCTCAGTGTTTGATTTTGCAATGATTTCACTGTTTGGATGTGTTTTTCTATTTGTGTCTGTTTTTGTGCAAGTATACGGCTGTTTTCTGATTTTTTTCAATTTTCTACTGTCCCATAACATAAACCTCACAAATAAAGTTAAAATCTTATAAGATATAGTTATTTACCCTCAGTGTTTGATTTTGCAATGATTTCACTCTTTGGATGTGTTTTTCTATTTGTGTCTGTTTTTGTGCAAGTATACGGCTGTTTTCTGATTTTTTTCAATTTTCTACTGTCCCATAACATAAACCTCACAAATAAAGTTAAAATCTTATAAGATATAGTTATATGCCTTCAGTGTTTGATTTTGCAATGATTTCACTGTTTGGATATGTTTTTCTATTTGTGTCTGTTTTTGTGCAAGTATACGGCTGTTTTCTGATTTTTTTCAATTTTCTACTGTCCCATAACATAAACCTCACAAATAAAGTTAACATCTTATAAGATATACTTCTGTACCCTCAGTGTTTGATTTTGCAATGATTTCACTCTTTGGATGTGTTTTTCTATTTGTGTCTGTTTTTGTGCACATTCAGCAAGTATACGGCTGTTTTCTGATTTTTTTCAATTTTCTACTGTCCCATAACATAAACCTCACAAATAAAGTTAAAATCTTATAAGATATAGTTATATGCCTTCAGTGTTTGATTTTGGAATGATTTCACTGTTTGGATGTGTTTTTCTATTTGTGTCTGTTTTTGTGCACATTCAGCAAGTATACGGCTGTTTTCTGATTTTTTTCAATTTTCTACTGTCCCATAACATAAACCTCACAAATAAAGTTAAAATCTTATAAGATATACTTCTGTACCCTCAGTGTTTGATTTTGCAATGATTTCACTGTTTGGATGTGTTTTTCTCTTTGTGTCTGTTTTTGTGCAAGTATACGGCTGTTTTCTGATTTTTTTCAATTTTCTACTGTCCCATAACATAAACCTCACAAATAAAGTTAACATCTTATAAGATATACTTCTGTACCCTCAGTGTTTGATTTTGCAATGATTTCACTGTTTGGATGTGTTTTTCTATTTGTGTCTGTTTTTGTGCAAGTATACGGCTATTTTCTGATTTTTTTCAATTTTCTACTGTCCCATAACATAAACCTCACAAATAAAGTTAAAATCTTATAAGATATAGTTATATGCCTTCAGTGTTTGATTTTGCAATGATTTCACTGTTTGGATGTGTTTTTCTATTTGTGTCTGTTTTTGTGCAAGTATACGGCTGTTTTCTGATTTTTTTCAATTTTCTACTGTCCCATAACATAAACCTCACAAATAAAGTTAACATCTTATAAGATATACTTCTGTACCCTCAGTGTTTGATTTTGCAATGATTTCACTCTTTGGATGTGTTTTTCTATTTGTGTCTGTTTTTGTGCAAGTATACGGCTGTTTTCTGATTTTTTTCAATTTTCTACTGTCCCATAACATAAACCTCACAAATAAAGTTAACATCTTATAAGATATACTTCTGTACCCTCAGTGTTTGATTTTGCAATGATTTCACTCTTTGGATGTGTTTTTCTATTTGTGTCTGTTTTTGTGTACATTCAGCAAGTATACGGCTGTTTTCTGATTTTTTTCAATTTTCTACTGTCCCATAACATAAACCTCACAAATAAAGTAAAAATCTTATAAGATATACTTCTGTACCCTCAGTGTTTGATTTTGCAATGATTTCACTGTTTGGATGTGTTTTTCTATTTGTGTCTGTTTTTGTGCAAGTATACGGCTGTTTTCTGATTTTTTTCAATTTTCTACTGTCCCATAACATATACCTCACAAATAAAGTTAAAATCTTATAAGATATACTTCTCTACCCTCAGTGTTTGATTTTGCAATGATTTCACTGTTTGGATGTGTTTTTCTATTTGTGTCTGTTTTTGTGCACATTCAGCAAGTATACGGCTGTTTTCTGATTTTTTTCAATTTTCTACTGTCCCATAACATAAACCTCACAAATAAAGTTAAAATCTTATAAGATATAGTTATATGCCTTCAGTGTTTGATTTTGGAATGATTTCACTGTTTGGATGTGTTTTTCTATTTGTGTCTGTTTTTGTGCACATTCAGCAAGTATACGGCTGTTTTCTGATTTTTTTCAATTTTCTACTGTCCCATAACATAAACCTCACAAATAAAGTTAAAATCTTATAAGATATACTTCTGTACCCTCAGTGTTTGATTTTGCAATGATTTCACTGTTTGGATGTGTTTTTCTCTTTGTGTCTGTTTTTGTGCAAGTATACGGCTGTTTTCTGATTTTTTTCAATTTTCTACTGTCCCATAACATAAACCTCACAAATAAAGTTAACATCTTATAAGATATACTTCTGTACCCTCAGTGTTTGATTTTGCAATGATTTCACTGTTTGGATGTGTTTTTCTATTTGTGTCTGTTTTTGTGCAAGTATACGGCTATTTTCTGATTTTTTTCAATTTTCTACTGTCCCATAACATAAACCTCACAAATAAAGTTAAAATCTTATAAGATATAGTTATATGCCTTCAGTGTTTGATTTTGCAATGATTTCACTGTTTGGATGTGTTTTTCTATTTGTGTCTGTTTTTGTGCAAGTATACGGCTGTTTTCTGATTTTTTTCAATTTTCTACTGTCCCATAACATAAACCTCACAAATAAAGTTAACATCTTATAAGATATACTTCTGTACCCTCAGTGTTTGATTTTGCAATGATTTCACTCTTTGGATGTGTTTTTCTATTTGTGTCTGTTTTTGTGCAAGTATACGGCTGTTTTCTGATTTTTTTCAATTTTCTACTGTCCCATAACATAAACCTCACAAATAAAGTTAACATCTTATAAGATATACTTCTGTACCCTCAGTGTTTGATTTTGCAATGATTTCACTCTTTGGATGTGTTTTTCTATTTGTGTCTGTTTTTGTGTACATTCAGCAAGTATACGGCTGTTTTCTGATTTTTTTCAATTTTCTACTGTCCCATAACATAAACCTCACAAATAAAGTAAAAATCTTATAAGATATACTTCTGTACCCTCAGTGTTTGATTTTGCAATGATTTCACTGTTTGGATGTGTTTTTCTATTTGTGTCTGTTTTTGTGCAAGTATACGGCTGTTTTCTGATTTTTTTCAATTTTCTACTGTCCCATAACATATACCTCACAAATAAAGTTAAAATCTTATAAGATATACTTCTCTACCCTCAGTGTTTGATTTTGCAATGATTTCACTGTTTGGATGTGTTTTTCTATTTGTGTCTGTTTTTGTGCACATTCAGCAAGTATACGGCTGTTTTCTGATTTTTTTCAATTTTCTACTGTCCCATAACATAAACCTCACAAATAAAGTTAAAATCTTATAAGATATAGTTATATGCCTTCAGTGTTTGATTTTGGAATGATTTCACTGTTTGGATGTGTTTTTCTATTTGTGTCTGTTTTTGTGCACATTCAGCAAGTATACGGCTGTTTTCTGATTTTTTTCAATTTTCTACTGTCCCATAACATAAACCTCACAAATAAAGTTAAAATCTTATAAGATATACTTCTGTACCCTCAGTGTTTGATTTTGCAATGATTTCACTGTTTGGATGTGTTTTTCTCTTTGTGTCTGTTTTTGTGCAAGTATACGGCTGTTTTCTGATTTTTTTCAATTTTCTACTGTCCCATAACATAAACCTCACAAATAAAGTTAACATCTTATAAGATATACTTCTGTACCCTCAGTGTTTGATTTTGCAATGATTTCACTGTTTGGATGTGTTTTTCTATTTGTGTCTGTTTTTGTGCAAGTATACGGCTATTTTCTGATTTTTTTCAATTTTCTACTGTCCCATAACATAAACCTCACAAATAAAGTTAAAATCTTATAAGATATAGTTATATGCCTTCAGTGTTTGATTTTGCAATGATTTCACTGTTTGGATGTGTTTTTCTATTTGTGTCTGTTTTTGTGCAAGTATACGGCTGTTTTCTGATTTTTTTCAATTTTCTACTGTCCCATAACATAAACCTCACAAATAAAGTTAACATCTTATAAGATATACTTCTGTACCCTCAGTGTTTGATTTTGCAATGATTTCACTCTTTGGATGTGTTTTTCTATTTGTGTCTGTTTTTGTGCAAGTATACGGCTGTTTTCTGATTTTTTTCAATTTTCTACTGTCCCATAACATAAACCTCACAAATAAAGTTAAAATCTTATAAGATATAGTTATATGCCTTCAGTGTTTGATTTTGCAATGATTTCACTGTTTGGATATGTTTTTCTATTTGTGTCTGTTTTTGTGCAAGTATACGGCTGTTTTCTGATTTTTTTCAATTTTCTACTGTCCCATAACATAAACCTCACAAATAAAGTTAACATCTTATAAGATATACTTCTGTACCCTCAGTGTTTGATTTTGCAATGATTTCACTCTTTGGATGTGTTTTTCTATTTGTGTCTGTTTTTGTGCAAGTATACGGCTGTTTTCTGATTTTTTTTCTATTTTCTACTGTCCCATAACATAAACCTCACAAATAAAGTTAAAATCTTATAAGATATAGTTATTTACCCTCAGTGTTTGACTTTGCAATGATTTCACTGTTTGGATGTGTTTTTCTATTTGTGTCTGTTTTTGTGCAGGTATACGGCTGTTTTCTGATTTTTTTAAATTTTCTACTGTCCCATAACATAAACCTCACAAATAAAGTTAACATCTTATAAGATATACTTCTGTACCCTCAGTGTTTGATTTTGCAATGATTTCACTGTTTGGATGTGTTTTTCTATTTGTGTCTGTTTTTGTGCACATTCAGCAAGTATACGGCTGTTTTCTGATTTTTTTCAATTTTCTACTGTCCCATAACATAAACCTCACAAATAAAGTTAACATCTTATAAGATATACTTCTGTACCCTCAGTGTTTGATTTTGCAATGATTTCACTGTTTGGATGTGTTTTTCTATTTGTGTCTGTTTTTGTGCACATTCAGCAAGTATACGGCTGTTTTCTGATTTTTTTCAATTTTCTACTGTCCCATAACATAAACCTCACAAATAAAGTTAACATCTTATAAGATATACTTCTGTACCCTCAGTGTTTGATTTTGCAATGATTTCACTGTTTGGATGTGTTTTTCTTTTTGTGTCTGTTTTTGTGCAAGTATACGGCTGTTTTCTGATTTTTTTCAATTTTCTACTGTCCCATAACATAAACCTCACAAATAAAGTTAACATCTTATAAGATATACTTCTGTACCCTCAGTGTTTGATTTTGCAATGATTTCACTGTTTGGATGTGTTTTTCTATTTGTGTCTGTTTTTGTGCACATTCAGCAAGTATATGGCTGTTTTCTGATTTTTTTCAATTTTCTACTGTCCCATAACATAAACCTCACAAATAAAGTTAACATCTTATAAGATATATGTCTGTACCCTCAGTGTTTGATTTTGCAATGATTTCACTGTTTGGATGTGTTTTTCTATTTGTGTCTGTTTTTGTGCAAGTATACAGCTGTTTTCTGATTATTTTCAATTTTCTACTGTCCCATAACATAAACCTCACAAATAAAGTTAACATCTTATAAGATATATGTCTGTACCCTCAGTGTTTGATTTTGCAATGATTTCACTGTTTGGATGTGTTTTTCTATTTGTGTCTGTTTTTGTGCACATTCAGCAAGTATACGGCTGTTTTCTGATTTTTTTCAATTTTCTACTGTCCCATAACATAAACCTCACAAATAAAGTTAACATCTTATAAGATATACTTCTGTACCCTCAGTGTTTGATTTTGCAATGATTTCACTGTTTGGATGTGTTTTTCTATTTGTGTCTGTTTTTGTGCAAGTATACGGCTGTTTTCTGATTTTTTTCAATTTTCTACTGTCCCATAACATAAACCTCACAAATAAAGTTAAAATCTTATAAGATATACTTCTCTACCCTCAGTGTTTGATTTTGCAATGATTTCACTGTTTGGATGTGTTTTTCTATTTGTGTCTGTTTTTGTGCACATTCAGCAAGTATACGGCTGTTTTCTGATTTTTTTCAATTTTCTACTGTCCCATAACATAAACCTCACAAATAAAGTTAAAATCTTATAAGATATACTTCTGTACCCTCAGTGTTTGATTTTGCAATGATTTCACTGTTTGGATGTGTTTTTCTATTTGTGTCTGTTTTTGTGCACATTCAGCAAGTATACGGCTGTTTTCTGATTTTTTTCAATTTTCTACTGTCCCATAACATAAACCTCACAAATAAAGTTAAAATCTTATAAGATGTAGTTATTTACCCTCAGTGTTTGATTTTGCAATGATTTCACTGTTTGGATGTGTTTTTCTATTTGTGTCTGTTTTTGTGCATATTCAGCAAGTATACGGCTGTTTTCTGATTTTTTTCAATTTTCTACTGTCCCATAACATAAACCTCACAAATAAAGTTAACATCTTATAAGATATACTTCTGTACCCTCAGTGTTTGATTTTGCAATGATTTCACTCTTTGGATGTGTTTTTCTATTTGTGTCTGTTTTTGTGCACATTCAGCAAGTATACGGCTGTTTTCTGATTTTTTTCTATTTTCTACTGTCCCATAACATAAACCTCACAAATAAAGTTAACATCTTATAAGATATACTTCTGTACCCTCAGTGTTTGATTTTGCAATGATTTCACTGTCTGGATGTGTTTTTCTATTTGTGTCTGTTTTTGTGCACATTCAGCAAGTATACGGCTGTTTTCTGATTTTTTTCAATTTTCTACTGTCCCATAACATAAACCTCACAAATAAAGTTAACATCTTATAAGATATACTTCTGTACCCTCAGTGTTTGATTTTGCAATGATTTCACTCTTTGGATGTGTTTTTCTATTTGTGTCTGTTTTTGTGCACATTCAGCAAGTATACGGCTGTTTTCTGATTTTTTTCTATTTTCTACTGTCCCATAACATAAACCTCACAAATAAAGTTAACATCTTATAAGATATACTTCTGTACCCTCAGTGTTTGATTTTGCAATGATTTCACTGTCTGGATGTGTTTTTCTATTTGTGTCTGTTTTTGTGCACATTCAGCAAGTATACGGCTGTTTTCTGATTTTTTTAAATTTTCTACTGTCCCATAACATAAACCTCACAAATAAAGTAAAAATCTTATAAGATATACTTCTGTACCCTCAGTGTTTGATTTTGCAATGATTTCACTGTTTGGATGTGTTTTTCTATTTGTGTCTGTTTTTGTGCAAGTATACGGCTGTTTTCTGATTTTTTTCAATTTTCTACTGTCCCATAACATAAACCTCACAAATAAAGTTAAAATCTTATAAGATATAGTTATATGCCTTCAGTGTTTGATTTTGCAATGATTTCACTGTTTGGATATGTTTTTCTATTTGTGTCTGTTTTTGTGCAAGTATACGGCTGTTTTCTGATTTTTTTCAATTTTCTACTGTCCCATAACATAAACCTCACAAATAAAGTTAACATCTTATAAGATATACTTCTGTACCCTCAGTGTTTGATTTTGCAATGATTTCACTCTTTGGATGTGTTTTTCTATTTGTGTCTGTTTTTGTGCAAGTATACGGCTGTTTTCTGATTTTTTTAAATTTTCTACTGTCCCATAACATAAACCTCACAAATAAAGTTAACATCTTATAAGATATACTTCTGTACCCTCAGTGTTTGATTTTGCAATGATTTCACTCTTTGGATGTGTTTTTCTATTTGTGTCTGTTTTTGTGCAAGTATACGGCTGTTTTCTGATTTTTTTCAATTTTCTACTGTCCCATAACATAAACCTCACAAATAAAGTTAAAATCTTATAAGATATAGTTATATGCCTTCAGTGTTTGATTTTGCAATGATTTCACTGTTTGGATATGTTTTTCTATTTGTGTCTGTTTTTGTGCAAGTATACGGCTGTTTTCTGATTTTTTTCAATTTTCTACTGTCCCATAACATAAACCTCACAAATAAAGTTAACATCTTATAAGATATACTTCTGTACCCTCAGTGTTTGATTTTGCAATGATTTCACTCTTTGGATGTGTTTTTCTATTTGTGTCTGTTTTTGTGCAAGTATACGGCTGTTTTCTGATTTTTTTTCTATTTTCTACTGTCCCATAACATAAACCTCACAAATAAAGTTAAAATCTTATAAGATATAGTTATTTACCCTCAGTGTTTGATTTTGCAATGATTTCACTGTTTGGATGTGTTTTTCTATTTGTGTCTGTTTTTGTGCAGGTATACGGCTGTTTTCTGATTTTTTTAAATTTTCTACTGTCCCATAACATAAACCTCACAAATAAAGTTAACATCTTATAAGATATACTTCTGTACCCTCAGTGTTTGATTTTGCAATGATTTCACTGTTTGGATGTGTTTTTCTATTTGTGTCTGTTTTTGTGCACATTCAGCAAGTATACGGCTGTTTTCTGATTTTTTTCAATTTTCTACTGTCCCATAACATAAACCTCACAAATAAAGTTAACATCTTATAAGATATACTTCTGTACCCTCAGTGTTTGATTTTGCAATGATTTCACTGTTTGGATGTGTTTTTCTATTTGTGTCTGTTTTTGTGCACATTCAGCAAGTATACGGCTGTTTTCTGATTTTTTTCAATTTTCTACTGTCCCATAACATAAACCTCACAAATAAAGTTAACATCTTATAAGATATACTTCTGTACCCTCAGTGTTTGATTTTGCAATGATTTCACTGTTTGGATGTGTTTTTCTTTTTGTGTCTGTTTTTGTGCAAGTATACGGCTGTTTTCTGATTTTTTTCAATTTTCTACTGTCCCATAACATAAACCTCACAAATAAAGTTAACATCTTATAAGATATACTTCTGTACCCTCAGTGTTTGATTTTGCAATGATTTCACTGTTTGGATGTGTTTTTCTATTTGTGTCTGTTTTTGTGCACATTCAGCAAGTATATGGCTGTTTTCTGATTTTTTTCAATTTTCTACTGTCCCATAACATAAACCTCACAAATAAAGTTAACATCTTATAAGATATATGTCTGTACCCTCAGTGTTTGATTTTGCAATGATTTCACTGTTTGGATGTGTTTTTCTATTTGTGTCTGTTTTTGTGCAAGTATACGGCTGTTTTCTGATTATTTTCAATTTTCTACTGTCCCATAACATAAACCTCACAAATAAAGTTAACATCTTATAAGATATATGTCTGTACCCTCAGTGTTTGATTTTGCAATGATTTCACTGTTTGGATGTGTTTTTCTATTTGTGTCTGTTTTTGTGCACATTCAGCAAGTATACGGCTGTTTTCTGATTTTTTTCAATTTTCTACTGTCCCATAACATAAACCTCACAAATAAAGTTAACATCTTATAAGATATACTTCTGTACCCTCAGTGTTTGATTTTGCAATGATTTCACTCTTTGGATGTGTTTTTCTATTTGTGTCTGTTTTTGTGCACATTCAGCAAGTATACGGCTGTTTTCTGATTTTTTTCAATTTTCTACTGTCCCATAACATAAACCTCACAAATAAAGTAAAAATCTTATAAGATATACTTCTGTACCCTCAGTGTTTGATTTTGCAATGATTTCACTGTTTGGATGTGTTTTTCTATTTGTGTCTGTTTTTGTGCAAGTATACGGCTGTTTTCTGATTTTTTTCAATTTTCTACTGTCCCATAACATAAACCTCACAAATAAAGTAAAAATCTTATAAGATATACTTCTGTACCCTCAGTGTTTGATTTTGCAATGATTTCACTGTTTGGATGTGTTTTTCTATTTGTGTCTGTTTTTGTGCAAGTATACGGCTGTTTTCTGATTTTTTTCAATTTTCTACTGTCCCATAACATAAACCTCACAAATAAAGTTAAAATCTTATAAGATATACTTCTGTACCCTCAGTGTTTGATTTTGCAATGATTTCACTGTTTGGATGTGTTTTTCTATTTGTGTCTGTTTTTGTGCACATTCAGCAAGTATACGGCTGTTTTCTGATTTTTTTCAATTTTCTACTGTCCCATAACATAAACCTCACAAATAAAGTTAACATCTTATAAGATATACTTCTGTACCCTCAGTGTTTGATTTTGCAATGATTTCACTGTTTGGATGTGTTTTTCTATTTGTGTCTGTTTTTGTGCAAGTATACGGCTGTTTTCTGATTTTTTTCAATTTTCTACTGTCCCATAACATAAACCTCACAAATAAAGTTAAAATCTTATAAGATATACTTCTCTACCCTCAGTGTTTGATTTTGCAATGATTTCACTGTTTGGATGTGTTTTTCTATTTGTGTCTGTTTTTGTGCAAGTATACGGCTGTTTTCTGATTTTTTTCAATTTTCTACTGTCCCATAACATAAACCTCACAAATAAAGTTAAAATCTTATAAGATATAGTTATATGCCTTCAGTGTTTGATTTTGCAATGATTTCACTGTTTGGATATGTTTTTCTATTTGTGTCTGTTTTTGTGCAAGTATACGGCTGTTTTCTGATTTTTTTCAATTTTCTACTGTCCCATAACATAAACCTCACAAATAAAGTTAACATCTTATAAGATATACTTCTGTACCCTCAGTGTTTGATTTTGCAATGATTTCACTCTTTGGATGTGTTTTTCTATTTGTGTCTGTTTTTGTGCAAGTATACGGCTGTTTTCTGATTTTTTTAAATTTTCTACTGTCCCATAACATAAACCTCACAAATAAAGTTAACATCTTATAAGATATACTTCTGTACCCTCAGTGTTTGATTTTGCAATGATTTCACTCTTTGGATGTGTTTTTCTATTTGTGTCTGTTTTTGTGCAAGTATACGGCTGTTTTCTGATTTTTTTCAATTTTCTACTGTCCCATAACATAAACCTCACAAATAAAGTTAAAATCTTATAAGATATAGTTATATGCCTTCAGTGTTTGATTTTGCAATGATTTCACTGTTTGGATATGTTTTTCTATTTGTGTCTGTTTTTGTGCAAGTATACGGCTGTTTTCTGATTTTTTTCAATTTTCTACTGTCCCATAACATAAACCTCACAAATAAAGTTAACATCTTATAAGATATACTTCTGTACCCTCAGTGTTTGATTTTGCAATGATTTCACTCTTTGGATGTGTTTTTCTATTTGTGTCTGTTTTTGTGCAAGTATACGGCTGTTTTCTGATTTTTTTCTATTTTCTACTGTCCCATAACATAAACCTCACAAATAAAGTTAAAATCTTATAAGATATAGTTATTTACCCTCAGTGTTTGATTTTGCAATGATTTCACTGTTTGGATGTGTTTTTCTATTTGTGTCTGTTTTTGTGCAGGTATACGGCTGTTTTCTGATTTTTTTAAATTTTCTACTGTCCCATAACATAAACCTCACAAATAAAGTTAACATCTTATAAGATATACTTCTGTACCCTCAGTGTTTGATTTTGCAATGATTTCACTGTTTGGATGTGTTTTTCTATTTGTGTCTGTTTTTGTGCACATTCAGCAAGTATACGGCTGTTTTCTGATTTTTTTCAATTTTCTACTGTCCCATAACATAAACCTCACAAATAAAGTTAAAATCTTATAAGATATAGTTATTTACCCTCAGTGTTTGATTTTGCAATGATTTCACTGTTTGGATGTGTTTTTCTATTTGTGTCTGTTTTTGTGCATATTCAGCAAGTATACGGCTGTTTTCTGATTTTTTTCAATTTTCTACTGTCCCATAACATAAACCTCACAAATAAAGTTAAAATCTTATAAGATATAGTTATATGCCTTCAGTGTTTGATTTTGCAATGATTTCACTGTTTGGATGTGTTTTTCTATTTGTGTCTGTTTTTGTGCAAGTATACGGCTGTTTTCTGATTTTTTTCAATTTTCTACTGTCCCATAACATAAACCTCACAAATAAAGTTAACATCTTATAAGATATACTTCTGTACCCTCAGTGTTTGATTTTGCAATGATTTCACTCTTTGGATGTGTTTTTCTATTTGTGTCTGTTTTTGTGCACATTCAGCAAGTATACGGCTGTTTTCTGATTTTTTTCAATTTTCTACTGTCCCATAACATAAACCTCACAAATAAAGTAAAAATCTTATAAGATATACTTCTGTACCCTCAGTGTTTGATTTTGCAATGATTTCACTGTTTGGATGTGTTTTTCTATTTGTGTCTGTTTTTGTGCAAGTATACGGCAGTTTTCTGATTTTTTTCAATTTTCTACTGTCCCATAACATAAACCTCACAAATAAAGTTAACATCTTATAAGATATAGTTATATGCCTTCAGTGTTTGATTTTGCAATGATTTCACTGTTTGGATGTGTTTTTCTATTTGTGTCTGTTTTTGTGCACATTCAGCAAGTATACGGCTGTTTTCTGATTTTTTTCAATTTTCTACTGTCCCATAACATAAACCTCACAAATAAAGTTAAAATCTTATAAGATATAGTTATATGCCTTCAGTGTTTGATTTTGCAATGATTTCACTGTTTGGATGTGTTTTTCTATTTGTGTCTGTTTTTGTGCAAGTATACGGCTGTTTTCTGATTTTTTTCAATTTTCTACTGTCCCATAACATAAACCTCACAAATAAAGTTAACATCTTATAAGATATACTTCTGTACCCTCAGTGTTTGATTTTGCAATGATTTCACTGTTTGGATGTGTTTTTCTATTTGTGTCTGTTTTTGTGCAAGTATACGGCTGTTTTCAGATTTTTTTAAATTTTCTACTGTCCCATAACATAAACCTCACAAATAAAGTTAACATCTTATAAGATATACTTCTGTACCCTCAGTGTTTGATTTTGCAATGATTTCACTGTTTGGATGTGTTTTTCTATTTGTGTCTGTTTTTGTGCAAGTATACGGCTGTTTTCTGATTTTTTTCAATTTTCTACTGTCCCATAACATAAACCTCACAAATAAAGTTAACATCTTATAAGATATACTTCTGTACCCTCAGTGTTTGATTTTGCAATGATTTCACTCTTTGGATGTGTTTTTCTATTTGTGTCTGTTTTTGTGCAAGTATACGGCTGTTTTCTGATTTTTTTCAATTTTCTACTGTCCCATAACATAAACCTCACAAATAAAGTTAACATCTTATAAGATATACTTCTGTACCCTCAGTGTTTGATTTTGCAATGATTTCACTCTTTGGATGTGTTTTTCTATTTGTGTCTGTTTTTGTGCAAGTATACGGCTGTTTTCTGATTTTTTTCAATTTTCTACTGTCCCATAACATAAACCTCACAAATAAAGTTAACATCTTATAAGATATACTTCTGTACCCTCAGTGTTTGATTTTGCAATGATTTCACTCTTTGGATGTGTTTTTCTATTTGTGTCTGTTTTTGTGTACATTCAGCAAGTATACGGCTGTTTTCTGATTTTTTTCAATTTTCTACTGTCCCATAACATAAACCTCACAAATAAAGTAAAAATCTTATAAGATATACTTCTGTACCCTCAGTGTTTGATTTTGCAATGATTTCACTGTTTGGATGTGTTTTTCTATTTGTGTCTGTTTTTGTGCAAGTATACGGCTGTTTTCTGATTTTTTTCAATTTTCTACTGTCCCATAACATATACCTCACAAATAAAGTTAAAATCTTATAAGATATACTTCTCTACCCTCAGTGTTTGATTTTGCAATGATTTCACTGTTTGGATGTGTTTTTCTATTTGTGTCTGTTTTTGTGCACATTCAGCAAGTATACGGCTGTTTTCTGATTTTTTTAAATTTTCTACTGTCCCATAACATAAACCTCACAAATAAAGTTAACATCTTATAAGATATACTTCTGTACCCTCAGTGTTTGATTTTGCAATGATTTCACTGTTTGGATGTGTTTTTCTATTTGTGTCTGTTTTTGTGCACATTCAGCAAGTATACGGCTGTTTTCTGATTTTTTTCAATTTTCTACTGTCCCATAACATAAACCTCACAAATAAAGTTAACATCTTATAAGATATACTTCTGTACCCTCAGTGTTTGATTTTGCAATGATTTCACTCTTTGGATGTGTTTTTCTATTTGTGTCTGTTTTTGTGCAAGTATACGGCTGTTTTCTGATTTTTTTCAATTTTCTACTGTCCCATAACATAAACCTCACAAATAAAGTTAAAATCTTATAAGATATAGTTATATGCCTTCAGTGTTTGATTTTGCAATGATTTCACTGTTTGGATGTGTTTTTCTATTTGTGTCTGTTTTTGTGCAAGTATACGGCTGTTTTCTGATTTTTTTCAATTTTCTACTGTCCCATAACATAAACCTCACAAATAAAGTTAACATCTTATAAGATATACTTCTGTACCCTCAGTGTTTGATTTTGCAATGATTTCACTCTTTGGATGTGTTTTTCTATTTGTGTCTGTTTTTGTGCAAGTATACGGCTGTTTTCTGATTTTTTTCAATTTTCTACTGTCCCATAACATAAACCTCACAAATAAAGTTAACATCTTATAAGATATACTTCTGTACCCTCAGTGTTTGATTTTGCAATGATTTCACTGTCTGGATGTGTTTTTCTATTTGTGTCTGTTTTTGTGCACATTCAGCAAGTATACGGCTGTTTTCTGATTTTTTTCAATTTTCTACTGTCCCATAACATAAACCTCACAAATAAAGTAAAAATCTTATAAGATATACTTCTGTACCCTCAGTGTTTGATTTTGCAACGATTTCACTGTTTGGATGTGTTTTTCTATTTGTGTCTGTTTTTGTGCAAGTATACGGCTGTTTTCTGATTTTTTTCAATTTTCTACTGTCCCATAACATAAACCTCACAAATAAAGTTAAAATCTTATAAGATATAGTTATATGCCTTCAGTGTTTGATTTTGCAATGATTTCACTGTTTGGATGTGTTTTTCTATTTGTGTCTGTTTTTGTGCAAGTATACGGCTGTTTTCTGATTTTTTTCAATTTTCTACTGTCCCATAACATAAACCTCACAAATAAAGTTAACATCTTATAAGATATACTTCTGTACCCTCAGTGTTTGATTTTGCAATGATTTCACTCTTTGGATGTGTTTTTCTATTTGTGTCTGTTTTTGTGCACATTCAGCAAGTATACGGCTGTTTTCTGATTTTTTTCAATTTTCTACTGTCCCATAACATAAACCTCACAAATAAAGTAAAAATCTTATAAGATATACTTCTGTACCCTCAGTGTTTGATTTTGCAATGATTTCACTGTTTGGATGTGTTTTTCTATTTGTGTCTGTTTTTGTGCAAGTATACGGCAGTTTTCTGATTTTTTTCAATTTTCTACTGTCCCATAACATAAACCTCACAAATAAAGTTAACATCTTATAAGATATAGTTATATGCCTTCAGTGTTTGATTTTGCAATGATTTCACTGTTTGGATGTGTTTTTCTATTTGTGTCTGTTTTTGTGCACATTCAGCAAGTATACGGCTGTTTTCTGATTTTTTTCAATTTTCTACTGTCCCATAACATAAACCTCACAAATAAAGTTAAAATCTTATAAGATATAGTTATATGCCTTCAGTGTTTGATTTTGCAATGATTTCACTGTTTGGATGTGTTTTTCTATTTGTGTCTGTTTTTGTGCAAGTATACGGCTGTTTTCTGATTTTTTTCAATTTTCTACTGTCCCATAACATAAACCTCACAAATAAAGTTAACATCTTATAAGATATACTTCTGTACCCTCAGTGTTTGATTTTGCAATGATTTCACTGTTTGGATGTGTTTTTCTATTTGTGTCTGTTTTTGTGCAAGTATACGGCTGTTTTCAGATTTTTTTAAATTTTCTACTGTCCCATAACATAAACCTCACAAATAAAGTTAACATCTTATAAGATATACTTCTGTACCCTCAGTGTTTGATTTTGCAATGATTTCACTGTTTGGATGTGTTTTTCTATTTGTGTCTGTTTTTGTGCAAGTATATGGCTGTTTTCTGATTTTTTTCAATTTTCTACTGTCCCATAACATAAACCTCACAAATAAAGTTAACATCTTATAAGATATACTTCTGTACCCTCAGTGTTTGATTTTGCAATGATTTCACTCTTTGGATGTGTTTTTCTATTTGTGTCTGTTTTTGTGCAAGTATACGGCTGTTTTCTGATTTTTTTCAATTTTCTACTGTCCCATAACATAAACCTCACAAATAAAGTTAACATCTTATAAGATATACTTCTGTACCCTCAGTGTTTGATTTTGCAATGATTTCACTCTTTGGATGTGTTTTTCTATTTGTGTCTGTTTTTGTGTACATTCAGCAAGTATACGGCTGTTTTCTGATTTTTTTCAATTTTCTACTGTCCCATAACATAAACCTCACAAATAAAGTAAAAATCTTATAAGATATACTTCTGTACCCTCAGTGTTTGATTTTGCAATGATTTCACTGTTTGGATGTGTTTTTCTATTTGTGTCTGTTTTTGTGCAAGTATACGGCTGTTTTCTGATTTTTTTCAATTTTCTACTGTCCCATAACATATACCTCACAAATAAAGTTAAAATCTTATAAGATATACTTCTCTACCCTCAGTGTTTGATTTTGCAATGATTTCACTGTTTGGATGTGTTTTTCTATTTGTGTCTGTTTTTGTGCACATTCAGCAAGTATACGGCTGTTTTCTGATTTTTTTAAATTTTCTACTGTCCCATAACATAAACCTCACAAATAAAGTTAACATCTTATAAGATATACTTCTGTACCCTCAGTGTTTGATTTTGCAATGATTTCACTGTTTGGATGTGTTTTTCTATTTGTGTCTGTTTTTGTGCACATTCAGCAAGTATACGGCTGTTTTCTGATTTTTTTCAATTTTCTACTGTCCCATAACATAAACCTCACAAATAAAGTTAACATCTTATAAGATATACTTCTGTACCCTCAGTGTTTGATTTTGCAATGATTTCACTCTTTGGATGTGTTTTTCTATTTGTGTCTGTTTTTGTGCAAGTATACGGCTGTTTTCTGATTTTTTTCAATTTTCTACTGTCCCATAACATAAACCTCACAAATAAAGTTAAAATCTTATAAGATATAGTTATATGCCTTCAGTGTTTGATTTTGCAATGATTTCACTGTTTGGATGTGTTTTTCTATTTGTGTCTGTTTTTGTGCAAGTATACGGCTGTTTTCTGATTTTTTTCAATTTTCTACTGTCCCATAACATAAACCTCACAAATAAAGTTAACATCTTATAAGATATACTTCTGTACCCTCAGTGTTTGATTTTGCAATGATTTCACTCTTTGGATGTGTTTTTCTATTTGTGTCTGTTTTTGTGCAAGTATACGGCTGTTTTCTGATTTTTTTCAATTTTCTACTGTCCCATAACATAAACCTCACAAATAAAGTTAACATCTTATAAGATATACTTCTGTACCCTCAGTGTTTGATTTTGCAATGATTTCACTGTCTGGATGTGTTTTTCTATTTGTGTCTGTTTTTGTGCACATTCAGCAAGTATACGGCTGTTTTCTGATTTTTTTCAATTTTCTACTGTCCCATAACATAAACCTCACAAATAAAGTAAAAATCTTATAAGATATACTTCTGTACCCTCAGTGTTTGATTTTGCAACGATTTCACTGTTTGGATGTGTTTTTCTATTTGTGTCTGTTTTTGTGCAAGTATACGGCTGTTTTCTGATTTTTTTCAATTTTCTACTGTCCCATAACATATACCTCACAAATAAAGTTAAAATCTTATAAGATATACTTCTCTACCCTCAGTGTTTGATTTTGCAATGATTTCACTGTTTGGATGTGTTTTTCTATTTGTGTCTGTTTTTGTGCACATTCAGCAAGTATACGGCTGTTTTCTGATTTTTTTAAATTTTCTACTGTCCCATAACATAAACCTCACAAATAAAGTTAACATCTTATAAGATATACTTCTGTACCCTCAGTGTTTGATTTTGCAATGATTTCACTGTTTGGATGTGTTTTTCTATTTGTGTCTGTTTTTGTGCACATTCAGCAAGTATACGGCTGTTTTCTGATTTTTTTCAATTTTCTACTGTCCCATAACATAAACCTCACAAATAAAGTTAAAATCTTATAAGATATAGTTATATGCCTTCAGTGTTTGATTTTGCAATGATTTCACTGTTTGGATGTGTTTTTCTATTTGTGTCTGTTTTTGTGCAAGTATACGGCTGTTTTCTGATTTTTTTCAATTTTCTACTGTCCCATAACATAAACCTCACAAATAAAGTTAACATCTTATAAGATATACTTCTGTACCCTCAGTGTTTGATTTTGCAATGATTTCACTCTTTGGATGTGTTTTTCTATTTGTGTCTGTTTTTGTGCAAGTATACGGCTGTTTTCTGATTTTTTTCAATTTTCTACTGTCCCATAACATAAACCTCACAAATAAAGTTAACATCTTATAAGATATACTTCTGTACCCTCAGTGTTTGATTTTGCAATGATTTCACTGTCTGGATGTGTTTTTCTATTTGTGTCTGTTTTTGTGCACATTCAGCAAGTATACGGCTGTTTTCTGATTTTTTTCAATTTTCTACTGTCCCATAACATAGACCTCACAAATAAAGTAAAAATCTTATAAGATATACTTCTGTACCCTCAGTGTTTGATTTTGCAACGATTTCACTGTTTGGATGTGTTTTTCTATTTGTGTCTGTTTTTGTGCAAGTATACGGCTGTTTTCTGATTTTTTTCAATTTTCTACTGTCCCATAACATAAACCTCACAAATAAAGTTAAAATCTTATAAGATATAGTTATATGCCTTCAGTGTTTGATTTTGCAATGATTTCACTGTTTGGATGTGTTTTTCTATTTGTGTCTGTTTTTGTGCAAGTATACGGCTGTTTTCTGATTTTTTTCAATTTTCTACTGTCCCATAACATAAACCTCACAAATAAAGTTAACATCTTATAAGATATACTTCTGTACCCTCAGTGTTTGATTTTGCAATGATTTCACTCTTTGGATGTGTTTTTCTATTTGTGTCTGTTTTTGTGCAAGTATACGGCTGTTTTCTGATTTTTTTCAATTTTCTACTGTCCCATAACATAAACCTCACAAATAAAGTTAACATCTTATAAGATATACTTCTGTACCCTCAGTGTTTGATTTTGCAATGATTTCACTGTCTGGATGTGTTTTTCTATTTGTGTCTGTTTTTGTGCACATTCAGCAAGTATACGGCTGTTTTCTGATTTTTTTCAATTTTCTACTGTCCCATAACATAAACCTCACAAATAAAGTAAAAATCTTATAAGATATACTTCTGTACCCTCAGTGTTTGATTTTGCAACGATTTCACTGTTTGGATGTGTTTTTCTATTTGTGTCTGTTTTTGTGCAAGTATACGGCTGTTTTCTGATTTTTTTCAATTTTCTACTGTCCCATAACATATACCTCACAAATAAAGTTAAAATCTTATAAGATATACTTCTCTACCCTCAGTGTTTGATTTTGCAATGATTTCACTGTTTGGATGTGTTTTTCTATTTGTGTCTGTTTTTGTGCACATTCAGCAAGTATACGGCTGTTTTCTGATTTTTTTAAATTTTCTACTGTCCCATAACATAAACCTCACAAATAAAGTTAACATCTTATAAGATATACTTCTGTACCCTCAGTGTTTGATTTTGCAATGATTTCACTGTTTGGATGTGTTTTTCTATTTGTGTCTGTTTTTGTGCACATTCAGCAAGTATACGGCTGTTTTCTGATTTTTTTCAATTTTCTACTGTCCCATAACATAAACCTCACAAATAAAGTTAAAATCTTATAAGATATAGTTATATGCCTTCAGTGTTTGATTTTGCAATGATTTCACTGTTTGGATGTGTTTTTCTATTTGTGTCTGTTTTTGTGCAAGTATACGGCTGTTTTCTGATTTTTTTCAATTTTCTACTGTCCCATAACATAAACCTCACAAATAAAGTTAACATCTTATAAGATATACTTCTGTACCCTCAGTGTTTGATTTTGCAATGATTTCACTCTTTGGATGTGTTTTTCTATTTGTGTCTGTTTTTGTGCAAGTATACGGCTGTTTTCTGATTTTTTTCAATTTTCTACTGTCCCATAACATAAACCTCACAAATAAAGTTAACATCTTATAAGATATACTTCTGTACCCTCAGTGTTTGATTTTGCAATGATTTCACTGTCTGGATGTGTTTTTCTATTTGTGTCTGTTTTTGTGCACATTCAGCAAGTATACGGCTGTTTTCTGATTTTTTTCAATTTTCTACTGTCCCATAACATAGACCTCACAAATAAAGTAAAAATCTTATAAGATATACTTCTGTACCCTCAGTGTTTGATTTTGCAACGATTTCACTGTTTGGATGTGTTTTTCTATTTGTGTCTGTTTTTGTGCAAGTATACGGCTGTTTTCTGATTTTTTTCAATTTTCTACTGTCCCATAACATAAACCTCACAAATAAAGTTAAAATCTTATAAGATATAGTTATATGCCTTCAGTGTTTGATTTTGCAATGATTTCACTGTTTGGATGTGTTTTTCTATTTGTGTCTGTTTTTGTGCAAGTATACGGCTGTTTTCTGATTTTTTTCAATTTTCTACTGTCCCATAACATAAACCTCACAAATAAAGTTAACATCTTATAAGATATACTTCTGTACCCTCAGTGTTTGATTTTGCAATGATTTCACTCTTTGGATGTGTTTTTCTATTTGTGTCTGTTTTTGTGCACATTCAGCAAGTATACGGCTGTTTTCTGATTTTTTTCAATTTTCTACTGTCCCATAACATAAACCTCACAAATAAAGTAAAAATCTTATAAGATATACTTCTGTACCCTCAGTGTTTGATTTTGCAATGATTTCACTGTTTGGATGTGTTTTTCTATTTGTGTCTGTTTTTGTGCAAGTATACGGCTGTTTTCTGATTTTTTTCAATTTTCTACTGTCCCATAACATAAACCTCACAAATAAAGTTAACATCTTATAAGATATACTTCTGTACCCTCAGTGTTTGATTTTGCAATGATTTCACTGTTTGGATGTGTTTTTCTATTTGTGTCTGTTTTTGTGCAAGTATACGGCTGTTTTCTGATTTTTTTCAATTTTCTACTGTCCCATAACATAAAACTCACAAATAAAGTTAAAATCTTATAAGATATAGTTATATGCCTTCAGTGTTTGATTTTGCAATGATTTCACTGTTTGGATGTGTTTTTCTATTTGTGTCTGTTTTTGTGCAAGTATACGGCTGTTTTCTGATTTTTTTCAATTTTCTACTGTCCCATAACATAAACCTCACAAATAAAGTTAACATCTTATAAGATATACTTCTGTACCCTCAGTGTTTGATTTTGCAATGATTTCACTCTTTGGATGTGTTTTTCTATTTGTGTCTGTTTTTGTGCAAGTATACGGCTGTTTTCTGATTTTTTTCAATTTTCTACTGTCCCATAACATAAACCTCACAAATAAAGTTAACATCTTATAAGATATACTTCTGTACCCTCAGTGTTTGATTTTGCAATGATTTCACTCTTTGGATGTGTTTTTCTATTTGTGTCTGTTTTTGTGCACATTCAGCAAGTATACGGCTGTTTTCTGTTTTTTTTCAATTTTCTACTGTCCCATAACATAAACCTCACAAATAAAGTTAAAATCTTATAAGATATAGTTATATGCCTTCAGTGTTTGATTTTGCAATGATTTCACTGTTTGGATGTGTTTTTCTATTTGTGTCTGTTTTTGTGCAAGTATACGGCTGTTTTCTGATTTTTTTCAATTTTCTACTGTCCCATAACATAAACCTCACAAATAAAGTTAACATCTTATAAGATATACTTCTGTACCCTCAGTGTTTGATTTTGCAATGATTTCACTGTTTGGATGTGTTTTTCTATTTGTGTCTGTTTTTGTGCACATTCAGCAAGTATACGGCTGTTTTCTGATTTTTTTCAATTTTCTACTGTCCCATAACATAAACCTCACAAATAAAGTTAAAATCTTATAAGATATACTTCTGTGCCCTCAGTGTTTGATTTTGCAATGATTTCACTGTTTGGATGTGTTTTTCTATTTGTGTCTGTTTTTGTGCAAGTATACGGCTGTTTTCTGATTTTTTTCAATTTTCTACTGTCCCATAACATAAACCTCACAAATAAAGTTAACATCTTATAAGATATACTTCTGTACCCTCAGTGTTTGATTTTGCAATGATTTCACTGTTTGGATGTGTTTTTCTATTTGTGTCTGTTTTTGTGCACATTCAGCAAGTATACGGCTGTTTTCTGATTTTTTTCAATTTTCTACTGTCCCATAACATAAACCTCACAAATAAAGTAAAAATCTTATAAGATATACTTCTGTACCCTCAGTGTTTGATTTTGCAATGATTTCACTGTTTGGATGTGTTTTTCTATTTGTGTCTGTTTTTGTGCAAGTATACGGCTGTTTTCTGATTTTTTTCAATTTTCTACTGTCCCATAACATAAACCTCACAAATAAAGTTAACATCTTATAAGATATACTTCTGTACCCTCAGTGTTTGATTTTGCAATGATTTCACTGTTTGGATGTGTTTTTCTATTTGTGTCTGTTTTTGTGCACATTCAGCAAGTATACGGCTGTTTTCTGATTTTTTTCAATTTTCTACTGTCCCATAACATAAACCTCACAAATAAAGTTAACATCTTATAAGATATACTTCTGTACCCTCAGTGTTTGATTTTGCAATGATTTCACTCTTTGGATGTGTTTTTCTATTTGTGTCTGTTTTTGTGCAAGTATACGGCTGTTTTCTGATTTTTTTAAATTTTCTACTGTCCCATAACATAAACCTCACAAATAAAGTTAACATCTTATAAGATATACTTCTGTACCCTCAGTGTTTGATTTTGCAATGATTTCACTGTTTGGATGTGTTTTTCTATTTGTGTCTGTTTTTGTGCACATTCAGCAAGTATACGGCTGTTTTCTGATTTTTTTCAATTTTCTACTGTCCCATAACATAAACCTCACAAATAAAGTTAACATCTTATAAGATATACTTCTGTACCCTCAGTGTTTGATTTTGCAATGATTTCACTCTTTGGATGTGTTTTTCTATTTGTGTCTGTTTTTGTGCACATTCAGCAAGTATACGGCTGTTTTCTGATTTTTTTCAATTTTCTACTGTCCCATAACATAAACCTCACAAATAAAGTAAAAATCTTATAAGATATACTTCTGTACCCTCAGTGTTTGATTTTGCAATGATTTCACTGTTTGGATGTGTTTTTCTATTTGTGTCTGTTTTTGTGCACATTCAGCAAGTATACGGCTGTTTTCTGATTTTTTTCAATTTTCTACTGTCCCATAACATAAACCTCACAAATAAAGTTAACATCTTATAAGATATACTTCTGTACCCTCAGTGTTTGATTTTGCAATGATTTCACTCTTTGGATGTGTTTTTCTATTTGTGTCTGTTTTTGTGCACATTCAGCAAGTATACGGCTGTTTTCTGATTTTTTTCAATTTTCTACTGTCCCATAACATAAACCTCACAAATAAAGTAAAAATCTTATAAGATATACTTCTGTACCCTCAGTGTTTGATTTTGCAATGATTTCACTGTTTGGATGTGTTTTTCTATTTGTGTCTGTTTTTGTGCAAGTATACGGCTGTTTTCTGATTTTTTTCAATTTTCTACTGTCCCATAACATAAACCTCACAAATAAAGTTAACATCTTATAAGATATACTTCTGTACCCTCAGTGTTTGATTTTGCAATGATTTCACTGTTTGGATGTGTTTTTCTATTTGTGTCTGTTTTTGTGCACATTCAGCAAGTATACGGCTGTTTTCTGATTTTTTTCAATTTTCTACTGTCCCATAATATAAACCTCACAAATAAAGTTAACATCTTATAAGATATACTTCTGTACCCTCAGTGTTTGATTTTGCAATGATTTCACTCTTTGGATGTGTTTTTCTATTTGTGTCTGTTTTTGTGCAAGTATACGGCTGTTTTCTGATTTTTTTCAATTTTCTACTGTCCCATAACATAAACCTCACAAATAAAGTTAACATCTTATAAGATATACTTCTGTACCCTCAGTGTTTGATTTTGCAATGATTTCACTCTTTGGATGTGTTTTTCTATTTGTGTCTGTTTTTGTGCAAGTATACGGCTGTTTTCTGATTTTTTTAAATTTTCTACTGTCCCATAACATAAACCTCACAAATAAAGTTAACATCTTATAAGATATACTTCTGTACCCTCAGTGTTTGATTTTGCAATGATTTCACTGTTTGGATGTGTTTTTCTATTTGTGTCTGTTTTTGTGCACATTCAGCAAGTATACGGCTGTTTTCTGATTTTTTTCAATTTTCTACTGTCCCATAACATAAACCTCACAAATAAAGTTAGAATCTTATAAGATATAGTTATATGCCTTCAGTGTTTGATTTTGCAATGATTTCACTGTTTGGATGTGTTTTTCTATTTGTGTCTGTTTTTGTGCAAGTATACGGCTGTTTTCTGATTTTTTTCAATTTTCTACTGTCCCATAACATAAACCTCACAAATAAAGTTAAAATCTTATAAGATATAGTTATTTACCCTCAGTGTTTGATTTTGCAATGATTTCACTGTTTGGATGTGTTTTTCTATTTGTGTCTGTTTTTGTGCACATTCAGCAAGTATACGGCTGTTTTCTGATTTTTTTCAATTTTCTACTGTCCCATAACATAAACCTCACAAATAAAGTTAACATCTTATAAGATATACTTCTGTACCCTCAGTGTTTGATTTTGCAATGATTTCACTCTTTGGATGTGTTTTTCTATTTGTGTCTGTTTTTGTGCAAGTATGCGGCTGTTTTCTGATTTTTTTCAATTTTCTACTGTCCCATAACATAAACCTCACAAATAAAGTTAAAATCTTATAAGATATAGTTATATGCCTTCAGTGTTTGATTTTGGAATGATTTCACTGTTTGGATGTGTTTTTCTATTTGTGTCTGTTTTTGTGCACATTCAGCAAGTATACGGCTGTTTTCTGATTTTTTTCAATTTTCTACTGTCCCATAACATAAACCTCACAAATAAAGTTAAAATCTTATAAGATATACTTCTGTACCCTCAGTGTTTGATTTTGCAATGATTTCACTGTTTGGATGTGTTTTTCTATTTGTGTCTGTTTTTGTGCACATTCAGCAAGTATACGGCTGTTTTCTGATTTTTTTCAATTTTCTACTGTCCCATAACATAAACCTCACAAATAAAGTTAAAATCTTATAAGATATAGTTATATGCCTTCAGTGTTTGATTTTGCAATGATTTCACTGTTTGGATGTGTTTTTCTATTTGTGTCTGTTTTTGTGCAAGTATACGGCTGTTTTCTGATTTTTTTCAATTTTCTACTGTCCCATAACATAAACCTCACAAATAAAGTTAAAATCTTATAAGATATAGTTATTTACCCTCAGTGTTTGATTTTGCAATGATTTCACTGTTTGGATGTGTTTTTCTATTTGTGTCTGTTTTTGTGCACATTCAGCAAGTATACGGCTGTTTTCTGATTTTTTTCAATTTTCTACTGTCCCATAACATAAACCTCACAAATAAAGTTAAAATCTTATAAGATATAGTTATTTACCCTCAGTGTTTGATTTTGCAATGATTTCACTGTTTGGATGTGTTTTTCTATTTGTGTCTGTTTTTGTGCACATTCAGCAAGTATACGGCTGTTTTCTGATTTTTTTAAATTTTCTACTGTCCCATAACATAAACCTCACAAATAAAGTTAACATCTTATAAGATATACTTCTGTACCCTCAGTGTTTGATTTTGCAATGATTTCACTGTTTGGATGTGTTTTTCTATTTGTGTCTGTTTTTGTGCAAGTATACGGCTGTTTTCTGATTTTTTTCAATTTTCTACTGTCCCATAACATAAACCTCACAAATAAAGTTAACATCTTATAAGATATACTTCTGTACCCTCAGTGTTTGATTTTGCAATGATTTCACTGTTTGGATGTGTTTTTCTATTTGTGTCTGTTTTTGTGCAAGTATACGGCTGTTTTCTGATTTTTTTAAATTTTCTACTGTCCCATAACATAAACCTCACAAATAAAGTTAACATCTTATAAGATATACTTCTGTACCCTCAGTGTTTGATTTTGCAATGATTTCACTCTTTGGATGTGTTTTTCTATTTGTGTCTGTTTTTGTGCACATTCAGCAAGTATACGGCTGTTTTCTGATTTTTTTCAATTTTCTACTGTCCCATAACATAAACCTCACAAATAAAGTTAACATCTTATAAGATATACTTCTGTACCCTCAGTGTTTGATTTTGCAATGATTTCACTCTTTGGATGTGTTTTTCTATTTGTGTCTGTTTTTGTGCACATTCAGCAAGTATACGGCTGTTTTCTGATTTTTTTCAATTTTCTACTGTCCCATAACATAAACCTCACAAATAAAGTAAAAATCTTATAAGATATACTTCTGTACCCTCAGTGTTTGATTTTGCAATGATTTCACTGTTTGGATGTGTTTTTCTATTTGTGTCTGTTTTTGTGCAAGTATACGGCTGTTTTCTGATTTTTTTCAATTTTCTACTGTCCCATAACATAAACCTCACAAATAAAGTTAACATCTTATAAGATATACTTCTGTACCCTCAGTGTTTGATTTTGCAATGATTTCACTGTTTGGATGTGTTTTTCTATTTGTGTCTGTTTTTGTGCACATTCAGCAAGTATACGGCTGTTTTCTGATTTTTTTCAATTTTCTACTGTCCCATAACATAAACCTCACAAATAAAGTTAACATCTTATAAGATATACTTCTGTACCCTCAGTGTTTGATTTTGCAATGATTTCACTCTTTGGATGTGTTTTTCTATTTGTGTCTGTTTTTGTGCAAGTATACAGCTGTTTTCTGATTTTTTTCAATTTTCTACTGTCCCATAACATAAACCTCACAAATAAAGTTAACATCTTATAAGATATACTTCTGTACCCTCAGTGTTTGATTTTGCAATGATTTCACTCTTTGGATGTGTTTTTCTATTTGTGTCTGTTTTTGTGCACATTCAGCAAGTATACGGCTGTTTTCTGATTTTTTTCAATTTTCTACTGTCCCATAACATAAACCTCACAAATAAAGTTAAAATCTTATAAGATATACTTCTGTGCCCTCAGTGTTTGATTTTGCAATGATTTCACTGTTTGGATGTGTTTTTCTATTTGTGTCTGTTTTTGTGCAAGTATACGGCTGTTTTCTGATTTTTTTCAATTTTCTACTGTCCCATAACATAAACCTCACAAATAAAGTTAACATCTTATAAGATATACTTCTGTACCCTCAGTGTTTGATTTTGCAATGATTTCACTCTTTGGATGTGTTTTTCTATTTGTGTCTGTTTTTGTGCACATTCAGCAAGTATACGGCTGTTTTCTGATTTTTTTCAATTTTCTACTGTCCCATAACATAAACCTCACAAATAAAGTAAAAATCTTATAAGATATACTTCTGTACCCTCAGTGTTTGATTTTGCAATGATTTCACTCTTTGGATGTGTTTTTCTATTTGTGTCTGTTTTTGTGCAAGTATACGGCTGTTTTCTGATTTTTTTCAATTTTCTACTGTCCCATAACATAAACCTCACAAATAAAGTTAACATCTTATAAGATATACTTCTGTACCCTCAGTGTTTGATTTTGCAATGATTTCACTGTTTGGATGTGTTTTTCTATTTGTGTCTGTTTTTGTGCACATTCAGCAAGTATACGGCTGTTTTCTGATTTTTTTAAATTTTCTACTGTCCCATAACATAAACCTCACAAATAAAGTTAACATCTTATAAGATATACTTCTGTACCCTCAGTGTTTGATTTTGCAATGATTTCACTGTTTGGATGTGTTTTTCTATTTGTGTCTGTTTTTGTGCACATTCAGCAAGTATACGGCTGTTTTCTGATTTTTTTCAATTTTCTACTGTCCCATAACATAAACCTCACAAATAAAGTTAACATCTTATAAGATATACTTCTGTACCCTCAGTGTTTGATTTTGCAATGATTTCACTCTTTGGATGTGTTTTTCTATTTGTGTCTGTTTTTGTGCAAGTATACGGCTGTTTTCTGATTTTTTTCAATTTTCTACTGTCCTATAACATAAACCTCACAAATAAAGTTAACATCTTATAAGATATACTTCTGTACCCTCAGTGTTTGATTTTGCAATGATTTCACTGTTTGGATGTGTTTTTCTATTTGTGTCTGTTTTTGTGCAAGTATACGGCTGTTTTCTGATTTTTTTCAATTTTCTACTGTCCCATAACATAAACCTCACAAATAAAGTTAAAATCTTATAAGATATAGTTATATGCCTTCAGTGTTTGATTTTGCAATGATTTCACTGTTTGGATGTGTTTTTCTATTTGTGTCTGTTTTTGTGCAAGTATACGGCTGTTTTCTGATTTTTTTCAATTTTCTACTGTCCCATAACATAAACCTCACAAATAAAGTTAACATCTTATAAGATATACTTCTGTACCCTCAGTGTTTGATTTTGCAATGATTTCACTCTTTGGATGTGTTTTTCTATTTGTGTCTGTTTTTGTGCACATTCAGCAAGTATACGGCTGTTTTCTGTTTTTTTTCAATTTTCTACTGTCCCATAACATAAACCTCACAAATAAAGTTAAAATCTTATAAGATATAGTTATATGCCTTCAGTGTTTGATTTTGCAATGATTTCACTGTTTGGATGTGTTTTTCTATTTGTGTCTGTTTTTGTGCAAGTATACGGCTGTTTTCTGATTTTTTTCAATTTTCTACTGTCCCATAACATAAACCTCACAAATAAAGTTAACATCTTATAAGATATACTTCTGTACCCTCAGTGTTTGATTTTGCAATGATTTCACTGTTTGGATGTGTTTTTCTATTTGTGTCTGTTTTTGTGCACATTCAGCAAGTATACGGCTGTTTTCTGATTTTTTTCAATTTTCTACTGTCCCATAACATAAACCTCACAAATAAAGTTAACATCTTATAAGATATACTTCTGTACCCTCAGTGTTTGATTTTGCAATGATTTCACTCTTTGGATGTGTTTTTCTATTTGTGTCTGTTTTTGTGCACATTCAGCAAGTATACGGCTGTTTTCTGATTTTTTTCAATTTTCTACTGTCCCATAACATAAACCTCACAAATAAAGTTAACATCTTATAAGATATACTTCTGTACCCTCAGTGTTTGATTTTGCAATGATTTCACTCTTTGGATGTGTTTTTCTATTTGTGTCTGTTTTTTTGCAAGTATACGGCTGTTTTCTGATTTTTTTCAATTTTCTACTGTCCCATAACATAAACCTCACAAATAAAGTTAACATCTTATAAGATATACTTCTGTACCCTCAGTGTTTGATTTTGCAATGATTTCACTCTTTGGATGTGTTTTTCTATTTGTGTCTGTTTTTGTGCAAGTATACGGCTGTTTTCTGATTTTTTTCAATTTTCTACTGTCCCATAACATAAACCTCACAAATAAAGTTAACATCTTATAAGATATACTTCTGTACCCTCAGTGTTTGATTTTGCAATGATTTCACTCTTTGGATGTGTTTTTCTATTTGTGTCTGTTTTTGTGCACATTCAGCAAGTATACGGCTGTTTTCTGATTTTTTTCAATTTTCTACTGTCCCATAACATAAACCTCACAAATAAAGTAAAAATCTTATAAGATATACTTCTGTACCCTCAGTGTTTGATTTTGCAATGATTTCACTGTTTGGATGTGTTTTTCTATTTGTGTCTGTTTTTGTGCAAGTATACGGCTGTTTTCTGATTTTTTTCAATTTTCTACTGTCCCATAACATAAACCTCACAAATAAAGTTAACATCTTATAAGATATACTTCTGTACCCTCAGTGTTTGATTTTGCAATGATTTCACTGTTTGGATGTGTTTTTCTATTTGTGTCTGTTTTTGTGCACATTCAGCAAGTATACGGCTGTTTTCTGATTTTTTTCAATTTTCTACTGTCCCATAACATAAACCTCACAAATAAAGTTAACATCTTATAAGATATACTTCTGTACCCTCAGTGTTTGATTTTGCAATGATTTCACTGTTTGGATGTGTTTTTCTATTTGTGTCTGTTTTTGTGCACATTCAGCAAGTATACGGCTGTTTTCTGATTTTTTTCAATTTTCTACTGTCCCATAACATAAACCTCACAAATAAAGTTAACATCTTATAAGATATACTTCTGTACCCTCAGTGTTTGATTTTGCAATGATTTCACTCTTTGGATGTGTTTTTCTATTTGTGTCTGTTTTTGTGCACATTCAGCAAGTATACGGCTGTTTTCTGATTTTTTTCAATTTTCTACTGTCCCATAACATAAACCTCACAAATAAAGTTAAAATCTTATAAGATATACTTCTGTGCCCTCAGTGTTTGATTTTGCAATGATTTCACTGTTTGGATGTGTTTTTCTATTTGTGTCTGTTTTTGTGCAAGTATACGGCTGTTTTCTGATTTTTTTAAATTTTCTACTGTCCCATAACATAAACCTCACAAATAAAGTTAACATCTTATAAGATATACTTCTGTACCCTCAGTGTTTGATTTTGCAATGATTTCACTGTTTGGATGTGTTTTTCTATTTGTGTCTGTTTTTGTGCACATTCAGCAAGTATACGGCTGTTTTCTGATTTTTTTCAATTTTCTACTGTCCCATAATATAAACCTCACAAATAAAGTTAACATCTTATAAGATATACTTCTGTACCCTCAGTGTTTGATTTTGCAATGATTTCACTCTTTGGATGTGTTTTTCTATTTGTGTCTGTTTTTGTGCAAGTATACGGCTGTTTTCTGATTTTTTTCAATTTTCTACTGTCCCATAACATAAACCTCACAAATAAAGTTAACATCTTATAAGATATACTTCTGTACCCTCAGTGTTTGATTTTGCAATGATTTCACTCTTTGGATGTGTTTTTCTATTTGTGTCTGTTTTTGTGCAAGTATACGGCTGTTTTCTGATTTTTTTCAATTTTCTACTGTCCCATAACATAAACCTCACAAATAAAGTTAACATCTTATAAGATATACTTCTGTACCCTCAGTGTTTGATTTTGCAATGATTTCACTCTTTGGATGTGTTTTTCTATTTGTGTCTGTTTTTGTGCACATTCAGCAAGTATACGGCTGTTTTCTGATTTTTTTCAATTTTCTACTGTCCCATAACATAAACCTCACAAATAAAGTTAAAATCTTATAAGATATACTTCTGTGCCCTCAGTGTTTGATTTTGCAATGATTTCACTGTTTGGATGTGTTTTTCTATTTGTGTCTGTTTTTGTGCAAGTATACGGCTGTTTTCTGATTTTTTTCAATTTTCTACTGTCCCATAACATAAACCTCACAAATAAAGTTAACATCTTATAAGATATACTTCTGTACCCTCAGTGTTTGATTTTGCAATGATTTCACTCTTTGGATGTGTTTTTCTATTTGTGTCTGTTTTTGTGCACATTCAGCAAGTATACGGCTGTTTTCTGATTTTTTTCAATTTTCTACTGTCCCATAACATAAACCTCACAAATAAAGTAAAAATCTTATAAGATATACTTCTGTACCCTCAGTGTTTGATTTTGCAATGATTTCACTCTTTGGATGTGTTTTTCTATTTGTGTCTGTTTTTGTGCAAGTATACGGCTGTTTTCTGATTTTTTTCAATTTTCTACTGTCCCATAACATAAACCTCACAAATAAAGTTAACATCTTATAAGATATACTTCTGTACCCTCAGTGTTTGATTTTGCAATGATTTCACTGTTTGGATGTGTTTTTCTATTTGTGTCTGTTTTTGTGCACATTCAGCAAGTATACGGCTGTTTTCTGATTTTTTTAAATTTTCTACTGTCCCATAACATAAACCTCACAAATAAAGTTAACATCTTATAAGATATACTTCTGTACCCTCAGTGTTTGATTTTGCAATGATTTCACTGTTTGGATGTGTTTTTCTATTTGTGTCTGTTTTTGTGCACATTCAGCAAGTATACGGCTGTTTTCTGATTTTTTTCAATTTTCTACTGTCCCATAACATAAACCTCACAAATAAAGTTAACATCTTATAAGATATACTTCTGTACCCTCAGTGTTTGATTTTGCAATGATTTCACTGTTTGGATGTGTTTTTCTATTTGTGTCTGTTTTTGTGCAAGTATACGGCTGTTTTCTGATTTTTTTCAATTTTCTACTGTCCCATAACATAAACCTCACAAATAAAGTTAAAATCTTATAAGATATAGTTATATGCCTTCAGTGTTTGATTTTGCAATGATTTCACTGTTTGGATGTGTTTTTCTATTTGTGTCTGTTTTTGTGCAAGTATACGGCTGTTTTCTGATTTTTTTCAATTTTCTACTGTCCCATAACATAAACCTCACAAATAAAGTTAACATCTTATAAGATATACTTCTGTACCCTCAGTGTTTGATTTTGCAATGATTTCACTCTTTGGATGTGTTTTTCTATTTGTGTCTGTTTTTGTGCACATTCAGCAAGTATACGGCTGTTTTCTGTTTTTTTTCAATTTTCTACTGTCCCATAACATAAACCTCACAAATAAAGTTAAAATCTTATAAGATATAGTTATATGCCTTCAGTGTTTGATTTTGCAATGATTTCACTGTTTGGATGTGTTTTTCTATTTGTGTCTGTTTTTGTGCAAGTATACGGCTGTTTTCTGATTTTTTTCAATTTTCTACTGTCCCATAACATAAACCTCACAAATAAAGTTAACATCTTATAAGATATACTTCTGTACCCTCAGTGTTTGATTTTGCAATGATTTCACTGTTTGGATGTGTTTTTCTATTTGTGTCTGTTTTTGTGCACATTCAGCAAGTATACGGCTGTTTTCTGATTTTTTTCAATTTTCTACTGTCCCATAACATAAACCTCACAAATAAAGTTAACATCTTATAAGATATACTTCTGTACCCTCAGTGTTTGATTTTGCAATGATTTCACTCTTTGGATGTGTTTTTCTATTTGTGTCTGTTTTTGTGCACATTCAGCAAGTATACGGCTGTTTTCTGATTTTTTTCAATTTTCTACTGTCCCATAACATAAACCTCACAAATAAAGTTAAAATCTTATAAGATATACTTCTGTGCCCTCAGTGTTTGATTTTGCAATGATTTCACTGTTTGGATGTGTTTTTCTATTTGTGTCTGTTTTTGTGCACATTCAGCAAGTATACGGCTGTTTTCTGATTTTTTTCAATTTTCTACTGTCCCATAACATAAACCTCACAAATAAAGTTAACATCTTATAAGATATACTTCTCTACCCTCAGTGTTTGATTTTGGAATGATTTCACTGTTTGGATGTGTTTTTCTATTTGTGTCTGTTTTTGTGCACATTCAGCAAGTATACGGCTGTTTTCTGATTTTTTTCAATTTTCTACTGTCCCATAACATAAACCTCACAAATAAAGTTAACATCTTATAAGATATACTTCTGTACCCTCAGTGTTTGATTTTGCAATGATTTCACTCTTTGGATGTGTTTTTCTATTTGTGTCTGTTTTTTTGCAAGTATACGGCTGTTTTCTGATTTTTTTCAATTTTCTACTGTCCCATAACATAAACCTCACAAATAAAGTTAACATCTTATAAGATATACTTCTGTACCCTCAGTGTTTGATTTTGCAATGATTTCACTCTTTGGATGTGTTTTTCTATTTGTGTCTGTTTTTGTGCAAGTATACGGCTGTTTTCTGATTTTTTTCAATTTTCTACTGTCCCATAACATAAACCTCACAAATAAAGTTAACATCTTATAAGATATACTTCTGTACCCTCAGTGTTTGATTTTGCAATGATTTCACTCTTTGGATGTGTTTTTCTATTTGTGTCTGTTTTTGTGCACATTCAGCAAGTATACGGCTGTTTTCTGATTTTTTTCAATTTTCTACTGTCCCATAACATAAACCTCACAAATAAAGTAAAAATCTTATAAGATATACTTCTGTACCCTCAGTGTTTGATTTTGCAATGATTTCACTGTTTGGATGTGTTTTTCTATTTGTGTCTGTTTTTGTGCAAGTATACGGCTGTTTTCTGATTTTTTTCAATTTTCTACTGTCCCATAACATAAACCTCACAAATAAAGTTAACATCTTATAAGATATACTTCTGTACCCTCAGTGTTTGATTTTGCAATGATTTCACTGTTTGGATGTGTTTTTCTATTTGTGTCTGTTTTTGTGCACATTCAGCAAGTATACGGCTGTTTTCTGATTTTTTTAAATTTTCTACTGTCCCATAACATAAACCTCACAAATAAAGTTAACATCTTATAAGATATACTTCTGTACCCTCAGTGTTTGATTTTGCAATGATTTCACTGTTTGGATGTGTTTTTCTATTTGTGTCTGTTTTTGTGCACATTCAGCAAGTATACGGCTGTTTTCTGATTTTTTTCAATTTTCTACTGTCCCATAACATAAACCTCACAAATAAAGTTAACATCTTATAAGATATACTTCTGTACCCTCAGTGTTTGATTTTGCAATGATTTCACTCTTTGGATGTGTTTTTCTATTTGTGTCTGTTTTTGTGCACATTCAGCAAGTATACGGCTGTTTTCTGATTTTTTTCAATTTTCTACTGTCCCATAACATAAACCTCACAAATAAAGTTAAAATCTTATAAGATATACTTCTGTGCCCTCAGTGTTTGATTTTGCAATGATTTCACTGTTTGGATGTGTTTTTCTATTTGTGTCTGTTTTTGTGCAAGTATACGGCTGTTTTCTGATTTTTTTAAATTTTCTACTGTCCCATAACATAAACCTCACAAATAAAGTTAACATCTTATAAGATATACTTCTGTACCCTCAGTGTTTGATTTTGCAATGATTTCACTGTTTGGATGTGTTTTTCTATTTGTGTCTGTTTTTGTGCACATTCAGCAAGTATACGGCTGTTTTCTGATTTTTTTCAATTTTCTACTGTCCCATAACATAAACCTCACAAATAAAGTAAAAATCTTATAAGATATACTTCTGTACCCTCAGTGTTTGATTTTGCAATGATTTCACTGTTTGGATGTGTTTTTCTATTTGTGTCTGTTTTTGTGCAAGTATACGGCTGTTTTCTGATTTTTTTCACTTTTCTACTGTCCCATAACATAAACCTCACAAATAAAGTTAAAATCTTATAAGATATAGTTATATGCCTTCAGTGTTTGATTTTGGAATGATTTCACTGTTTGGATGTGTTTTTCTATTTGTGTCTGTTTTTGTGCACATTCAGCAAGTATACGGCTGTTTTCTGATTTTTTTCAATTTTCTACTGTCCCATAACATAAACCTCACAAATAAAGTTAACATCTTATAAGATATACTTCTGTACCCTCAGTGTTTGATTTTGCAATGATTTCACTCTTTGGATGTGTTTTTCTATTTGTGTCTGTTTTTGTGCAAGTATACGGCTGTTTTCTGATTTTTTTCAATTTTCTACTGTCCCATAACATAAACCTCACAAATAAAGTTAACATCTTATAAGATATACTTCTGTACCCTCAGTGTTTGATTTTGCAATGATTTCACTGTTTGGATGTGTTTTTCTATTTGTGTCTGTTTTTGTGCAAGTATACGGCTGTTTTCTGATTTTTTTCAATTTTCTACTGTCCCATAACATAAACCTCACAAATAAAGTTAACATCTTATAAGATATACTTCTGTACCCTCAGTGTTTGATTTTGCAATGATTTCACTGTTTGGATGTGTTTTTCTATTTGTGTCTGTTTTTGTGCACATTTAGCAAGTATACGGCTGTTTTCTGATTTTTTTCAATTTTCTACTGTCCCATAACATAAACCTCACAAATAAAGTTAACATCTTATAAGATATACTTCTGTACCCTCAGTGTTTGATTTTGCAATGATTTCACTGTTTGGATGTGTTTTTCTATTTGTGTCTGTTTTTGTGCAAGTATACGGCTGTTTTCTGATTTTTTTCAATTTTCTACTGTCCCATAACATAAACCTCACAAATAAAGTTAAAATCTTATAAGATATAGTTATATGCCTTCAGTGTTTGATTTTGCAATGATTTCACTGTTTGGATGTGTTTTTCTATTTGTGTCTGTTTTTGTGCAAGTATACGGCTGTTTTCTGATTTTTTTCAATTTTCTACTGTCCCATAACATAAACCTCACAAATAAAGTTAACATCTTATAAGATATACTTCTGTACCCTCAGTGTTTGATTTTGCAATGATTTCACTGTTTGGATGTGTTTTTCTATTTGTGTCTGTTTTTGTGCACATTCAGCAAGTATACGGCTGTTTTCTGATTTTTTTCAATTTTCTACTGTCCCATAACATAAACCTCACAAATAAAGTTAACATCTTATAAGATATACTTCTGTACCCTCAGTGTTTGATTTTGCAATGATTTCACTGTTTGGATGTGTTTTTCTATTTGTGTCTGTTTTTGTGCACATTCAGCAAGTATACGGCTGTTTTCTGATTTTTTTCAATTTTCTACTGTCCCATAACATAAACCTCACAAATAAAGTTAACATCTTATAAGATATACTTCTGTACCCTCAGTGTTTGATTTTGCAATGATTTCACTCTTTGGATGTGTTTTTCTATTTGTGTCTGTTTTTGTGCAAGTATACGGCTGTTTTCTGATTTTTTTCAATTTTCTACTGTCCCATAACATAAACCTCACAAATAAAGTTAACATCTTATAAGATATACTTCTGTACCCTCAGTGTTTGATTTTGCAATGATTTCACTGTTTGGATGTGTTTTTCTATTTGTGTCTGTTTTTGTGCACATTCAGCAAGTATACGGCTGTTTTCTGATTTTTTTAAATTTTCTACTGTCCCATAACATAAACCTCACAAATAAAGTTAACATCTTATAAGATATACTTCTGTACCCTCAGTGTTTGATTTTGCAATGATTTCACTGTTTGGATGTGTTTTTCTATTTGTGTCTGTTTTTGTGCACATTCAGCAAGTATACGGCTGTTTTCTGATTTTTTTCAATTTTCTACTGTCCCATAACATAAACCTCACAAATAAAGTTAACATCTTATAAGATATACTTCTGTACCCTCAGTGTTTGATTTTGCAATGATTTCACTGTTTGGATGTGTTTTTCTATTTATGTCTGTTTTTGTGCACATTCAGCAAGTATACGGCTGTTTTCTGATTTTTTTCAATTTTCTACTGTCCCATAACATAAACCTCACAAATAAAGTTAACATCTTATAAGATATACTTCTGTACCCTCAGTGTTTGATTTTGCAATGATTTCACTCTTTGGATGTGTTTTTCTATTTGTGTCTGTTTTTGTGCAAGTATACGGCTGTTTTCTGATTTTTTTCAATTTTCTACTGTCCCATAACATAAACCTCACAAATAAAGTTAACATCTTATAAGATATACTTCTGTACCCTCAGTGTTTGATTTTGCAATGATTTCACTGTTTGGATGTGTTTTTCTATTTGTGTCTGTTTTTGTGCAAGTATACGGCTGTTTTCTGATTTTTTTCAATTTTCTACTGTCCCATAACATAAACCTCACAAATAAAGTTAACATCTTATAAGATATACTTCTGTACCCTCAGTGTTTGATTTTGCAATGATTTCACTGTTTGGATGTGTTTTTCTATTTGTGTCTGTTTTTGTGCACATTCAGCAAGTATACGGCTGTTTTCTGATTTTTTTAAATTTTCTACTGTCCCATAACATAAACCTCACAAATAAAGTTAACATCTTATAAGATATACTTCTGTACCCTCAGTGTTTGATTTTGCAATGATTTCACTGTTTGGATGTGTTTTTCTATTTGTGTCTGTTTTTGTGCAAGTATACGGCTGTTTTCTGATTTTTTTCAATTTTCTACTGTCCCATAACATAAACCTCACAAATAAAGTTAACATCTTATAAGATATAGTTATATGCCTTCAGTGTTTGATTTTGCAATGATTTCACTGTTTGGATGTGTTTTTCTATTTGTGTCTGTTTTTGTGCAAGTATACGGCTGTTTTCTGATTTTTTTCAATTTTCTACTGTCCCATAACATAAACCTCACAAATAAAGTTAACATCTTATAAGATATACTTCTGTACCCTCAGTGTTTGATTTTGCAATGATTTCACTGTTTGGATGTGTTTTTCTATTTGTGTCTGTTTTTGTGCACATTCAGCAAGTATACGGCTGTTTTCTGATTTTTTTCAATTTTCTACTGTCCCATAACATAAACCTCACAAATAAAGTTAACATCTTATAAGATATACTTCTGTACCCTCAGTGTTTGATTTTGCAATGATTTCACTGTTTGGATGTGTTTTTCTATTTGTGTCTGTTTTTGTGCACATTCAGCAAGTATACGGCTGTTTTCTGATTTTTTTCAATTTTCTACTGTCCCATAACATAAACCTCACAAATAAAGTTAACATCTTATAAGATATACTTCTGTACCCTCAGTGTTTGATTTTGCAATGATTTCACTGTTTGGATGTGTTTTTCTATTTGTGTCTGTTTTTGTGCACATTCAGCAAGTATACGGCTGTTTTCTGATTTTTTTCAATTTTCTACTGTCCCATAACATAAACCTCACAAATAAAGTTAACATCTTATAAGATATACTTCTGTACCCTCAGTGTTTGATTTTGCAATGATTTCACTGTTTGGATGTGTTTTTCTATTTGTGTCTGTTTTTGTGCACATTCAGCAAGTATACGGCTGTTTTCTGATTTTTTTCAATTTTCTACTGTCCCATAACATAAACCTCACAAATAAAGTTAAAATCTTATAAGATATACTTCTGTGCCCTCAGTGTTTGATTTTGCAATGATTTCACTGTTTGGATGTGTTTTTCTATTTGTGTCTGTTTTTGTGCACATTCAGCAAGTATACGGCTGTTTTCTGATTTTTTTCAATTTTCTACTGTCCCATAACATAAACCTCACAAATAAAGTTAACATCTTATAAGATATACTTCTCTACCCTCAGTGTTTGATTTTGGAATGATTTCACTGTTTGGATGTGTTTTTCTATTTGTGTCTGTTTTTGTGCACATTCAGCAAGTATACGGCTGTTTTCTGATTTTTTTCAATTTTCTACTGTCCCATAACATAAACCTCACAAATAAAGTTAACATCTTATAAGATATACTTCTGTACCCTCAGTGTTTGATTTTGCAATGATTTCACTCTTTGGATGTGTTTTTCTATTTGTGTCTGTTTTTTTGCAAGTATACGGCTGTTTTCTGATTTTTTTCAATTTTCTACTGTCCCATAACATAAACCTCACAAATAAAGTTAACATCTTATAAGATATACTTCTGTACCCTCAGTGTTTGATTTTGCAATGATTTCACTCTTTGGATGTGTTTTTCTATTTGTGTCTGTTTTTGTGCAAGTATACGGCTGTTTTCTGATTTTTTTCAATTTTCTACTGTCCCATAACATAAACCTCACAAATAAAGTTAACATCTTATAAGATATACTTCTGTACCCTCAGTGTTTGATTTTGCAATGATTTCACTCTTTGGATGTGTTTTTCTATTTGTGTCTGTTTTTGTGCACATTCAGCAAGTATACGGCTGTTTTCTGATTTTTTTCAATTTTCTACTGTCCCATAACATAAACCTCACAAATAAAGTAAAAATCTTATAAGATATACTTCTGTACCCTCAGTGTTTGATTTTGCAATGATTTCACTGTTTGGATGTGTTTTTCTATTTGTGTCTGTTTTTGTGCAAGTATACGGCTGTTTTCTGATTTTTTTCAATTTTCTACTGTCCCATAACATAAACCTCACAAATAAAGTTAACATCTTATAAGATATACTTCTGTACCCTCAGTGTTTGATTTTGCAATGATTTCACTGTTTGGATGTGTTTTTCTATTTGTGTCTGTTTTTGTGCACATTCAGCAAGTATACGGCTGTTTTCTGATTTTTTTAAATTTTCTACTGTCCCATAACATAAACCTCACAAATAAAGTTAACATCTTATAAGATATACTTCTGTACCCTCAGTGTTTGATTTTGCAATGATTTCACTGTTTGGATGTGTTTTTCTATTTGTGTCTGTTTTTGTGCACATTCAGCAAGTATACGGCTGTTTTCTGATTTTTTTCAATTTTCTACTGTCCCATAACATAAACCTCACAAATAAAGTTAACATCTTATAAGATATACTTCTGTACCCTCAGTGTTTGATTTTGCAATGATTTCACTCTTTGGATGTGTTTTTCTATTTGTGTCTGTTTTTGTGCACATTCAGCAAGTATACGGCTGTTTTCTGATTTTTTTCAATTTTCTACTGTCCCATAACATAAACCTCACAAATAAAGTTAAAATCTTATAAGATATACTTCTGTGCCCTCAGTGTTTGATTTTGCAATGATTTCACTGTTTGGATGTGTTTTTCTATTTGTGTCTGTTTTTGTGCAAGTATACGGCTGTTTTCTGATTTTTTTAAATTTTCTACTGTCCCATAACATAAACCTCACAAATAAAGTTAACATCTTATAAGATATACTTCTGTACCCTCAGTGTTTGATTTTGCAATGATTTCACTGTTTGGATGTGTTTTTCTATTTGTGTCTGTTTTTGTGCACATTCAGCAAGTATACGGCTGTTTTCTGATTTTTTTCAATTTTCTACTGTCCCATAACATAAACCTCACAAATAAAGTAAAAATCTTATAAGATATACTTCTGTACCCTCAGTGTTTGATTTTGCAATGATTTCACTGTTTGGATGTGTTTTTCTATTTGTGTCTGTTTTTGTGCAAGTATACGGCTGTTTTCTGATTTTTTTCACTTTTCTACTGTCCCATAACATAAACCTCACAAATAAAGTTAAAATCTTATAAGATATAGTTATATGCCTTCAGTGTTTGATTTTGGAATGATTTCACTGTTTGGATGTGTTTTTCTATTTGTGTCTGTTTTTGTGCACATTCAGCAAGTATACGGCTGTTTTCTGATTTTTTTCAATTTTCTACTGTCCCATAACATAAACCTCACAAATAAAGTTAACATCTTATAAGATATACTTCTGTACCCTCAGTGTTTGATTTTGCAATGATTTCACTCTTTGGATGTGTTTTTCTATTTGTGTCTGTTTTTGTGCAAGTATACGGCTGTTTTCTGATTTTTTTCAATTTTCTACTGTCCCATAACATAAACCTCACAAATAAAGTTAACATCTTATAAGATATACTTCTGTACCCTCAGTGTTTGATTTTGCAATGATTTCACTGTTTGGATGTGTTTTTCTATTTGTGTCTGTTTTTGTGCAAGTATACGGCTGTTTTCTGATTTTTTTCAATTTTCTACTGTCCCATAACATAAACCTCACAAATAAAGTTAACATCTTATAAGATATACTTCTGTACCCTCAGTGTTTGATTTTGCAATGATTTCACTGTTTGGATGTGTTTTTCTATTTGTGTCTGTTTTTGTGCACATTTAGCAAGTATACGGCTGTTTTCTGATTTTTTTCAATTTTCTACTGTCCCATAACATAAACCTCACAAATAAAGTTAACATCTTATAAGATATACTTCTGTACCCTCAGTGTTTGATTTTGCAATGATTTCACTGTTTGGATGTGTTTTTCTATTTGTGTCTGTTTTTGTGCAAGTATACGGCTGTTTTCTGATTTTTTTCAATTTTCTACTGTCCCATAACATAAACCTCACAAATAAAGTTAAAATCTTATAAGATATAGTTATATGCCTTCAGTGTTTGATTTTGCAATGATTTCACTGTTTGGATGTGTTTTTCTATTTGTGTCTGTTTTTGTGCAAGTATACGGCTGTTTTCTGATTTTTTTCAATTTTCTACTGTCCCATAACATAAACCTCACAAATAAAGTTAACATCTTATAAGATATACTTCTGTACCCTCAGTGTTTGATTTTGCAATGATTTCACTGTTTGGATGTGTTTTTCTATTTGTGTCTGTTTTTGTGCACATTCAGCAAGTATACGGCTGTTTTCTGATTTTTTTCAATTTTCTACTGTCCCATAACATAAACCTCACAAATAAAGTTAACATCTTATAAGATATACTTCTGTACCCTCAGTGTTTGATTTTGCAATGATTTCACTGTTTGGATGTGTTTTTCTATTTGTGTCTGTTTTTGTGCACATTCAGCAAGTATACGGCTGTTTTCTGATTTTTTTCAATTTTCTACTGTCCCATAACATAAACCTCACAAATAAAGTTAACATCTTATAAGATATACTTCTGTACCCTCAGTGTTTGATTTTGCAATGATTTCACTCTTTGGATGTGTTTTTCTATTTGTGTCTGTTTTTGTGCAAGTATACGGCTGTTTTCTGATTTTTTTCAATTTTCTACTGTCCCATAACATAAACCTCACAAATAAAGTTAACATCTTATAAGATATACTTCTGTACCCTCAGTGTTTGATTTTGCAATGATTTCACTGTTTGGATGTGTTTTTCTATTTGTGTCTGTTTTTGTGCACATTCAGCAAGTATACGGCTGTTTTCTGATTTTTTTAAATTTTCTACTGTCCCATAACATAAACCTCACAAATAAAGTTAACATCTTATAAGATATACTTCTGTACCCTCAGTGTTTGATTTTGCAATGATTTCACTGTTTGGATGTGTTTTTCTATTTGTGTCTGTTTTTGTGCACATTCAGCAAGTATACGGCTGTTTTCTGATTTTTTTCAATTTTCTACTGTCCCATAACATAAACCTCACAAATAAAGTTAACATCTTATAAGATATACTTCTGTACCCTCAGTGTTTGATTTTGCAATGATTTCACTGTTTGGATGTGTTTTTCTATTTATGTCTGTTTTTGTGCACATTCAGCAAGTATACGGCTGTTTTCTGATTTTTTTCAATTTTCTACTGTCCCATAACATAAACCTCACAAATAAAGTTAACATCTTATAAGATATACTTCTGTACCCTCAGTGTTTGATTTTGCAATGATTTCACTCTTTGGATGTGTTTTTCTATTTGTGTCTGTTTTTGTGCAAGTATACGGCTGTTTTCTGATTTTTTTCAATTTTCTACTGTCCCATAACATAAACCTCACAAATAAAGTTAACATCTTATAAGATATACTTCTGTACCCTCAGTGTTTGATTTTGCAATGATTTCACTGTTTGGATGTGTTTTTCTATTTGTGTCTGTTTTTGTGCAAGTATACGGCTGTTTTCTGATTTTTTTCAATTTTCTACTGTCCCATAACATAAACCTCACAAATAAAGTTAACATCTTATAAGATATACTTCTGTACCCTCAGTGTTTGATTTTGCAATGATTTCACTGTTTGGATGTGTTTTTCTATTTGTGTCTGTTTTTGTGCACATTCAGCAAGTATACGGCTGTTTTCTGATTTTTTTAAATTTTCTACTGTCCCATAACATAAACCTCACAAATAAAGTTAACATCTTATAAGATATACTTCTGTACCCTCAGTGTTTGATTTTGCAATGATTTCACTGTTTGGATGTGTTTTTCTATTTGTGTCTGTTTTTGTGCAAGTATACGGCTGTTTTCTGATTTTTTTCAATTTTCTACTGTCCCATAACATAAACCTCACAAATAAAGTTAACATCTTATAAGATATAGTTATATGCCTTCAGTGTTTGATTTTGCAATGATTTCACTGTTTGGATGTGTTTTTCTATTTGTGTCTGTTTTTGTGCAAGTATACGGCTGTTTTCTGATTTTTTTCAATTTTCTACTGTCCCATAACATAAACCTCACAAATAAAGTTAACATCTTATAAGATATACTTCTGTACCCTCAGTGTTTGATTTTGCAATGATTTCACTGTTTGGATGTGTTTTTCTATTTGTGTCTGTTTTTGTGCACATTCAGCAAGTATACGGCTGTTTTCTGATTTTTTTCAATTTTCTACTGTCCCATAACATAAACCTCACAAATAAAGTTAACATCTTATAAGATATACTTCTGTACCCTCAGTGTTTGATTTTGCAATGATTTCACTGTTTGGATGTGTTTTTCTATTTGTGTCTGTTTTTGTGCACATTCAGCAAGTATACGGCTGTTTTCTGATTTTTTTAAATTTTCTACTGTCCCATAACATAAACCTCACAAATAAAGTTAACATCTTATAAGATATACTTCTGTACCCTCAGTGTTTGATTTTGCAATGATTTCACTGTTTGGATGTGTTTTTCTATTTGTGTCTGTTTTTGTGCACATTCAGCAAGTATACGGCTGTTTTCTGATTTTTTTCAATTTTCTACTGTCCCATAACATAAACCTCACAAATAAAGTTAACATCTTATAAGATATACTTCTGTACCCTCAGTGTTTGATTTTGCAATGATTTCACTGTTTGGATGTGTTTTTCTATTTGTGTCTGTTTTTGTGCACATTCAGCAAGTATACGGCTGTTTTCTGATTTTTTTCAATTTTCTACTGTCCCATAACATAAACCTCACAAATAAAGTTAACATCTTATAAGATATACTTCTGTACCCTCAGTGTTTGATTTTGCAATGATTTCACTCTTTGGATGTGTTTTTCTATTTGTGTCTGTTTTTGTGCAAGTATACGGCTGTTTTCTGATTTTTTTCAATTTTCTACTGTCCCATAACATAAACCTCACAAATAAAGTTAAAATCTTATAAGATATAGTTATATGCCTTCAGTGTTTGATTTTGGAATGATTTCACTGTTTGGATGTGTTTTTCTATTTGTGTCTGTTTTTGTGCACATTCAGCAAGTATACGGCTGTTTTCTGATTTTTTTCAATTTTCTACTGTCCCATAACATAAACCTCACAAATAAAGTTAACATCTTATAAGATATACTTCTGTACCCTCAGTGTTTGATTTTGCAATGATTTCACTCTTTGGATGTGTTTTTCTATTTGTGTCTGTTTTTGTGCAAGTATACGGCTGTTTTCTGATTTTTTTCAATTTTCTACTGTCCCATAACATAAACCTCACAAATAAAGTTAAAATCTTATAAGATATAGTTATATGCCTTCAGTGTTTGATTTTGGAATGATTTCACTGTTTGGATGTGTTTTTCTATTTGTGTCTGTTTTTGTGCACATTCAGCAAGTATACGGCTGTTTTCTGATTTTTTTCAATTTTCTACTGTCCCATAACATAAACCTCACAAATAAAGTTAACATCTTATAAGATATACTTCTGTACCCTCAGTGTTTGATTTTGCAATGATTTCACTCTTTGGATGTGTTTTTCTATTTGTGTCTGTTTTTGTGCAAGTATACGGCTGTTTTCTGATTTTTTTCAATTTTCTACTGTCCCATAACATAAACCTCACAAATAAAGTTAACATCTTATAAGATATACTTCTGTACCCTCAGTGTTTGATTTTGCAATGATTTCACTGTTTGGATGTGTTTTTCTATTTGTGTCTGTTTTTGTGCAAGTATACGGCTGTTTTCTGATTTTTTTCAATTTTCTACTGTCCCATAACATAAACCTCACAAATAAAGTTAACATCTTATAAGATATACTTCTGTACCCTCAGTGTTTGATTTTGCAATGATTTCACTGTTTGGATGTGTTTTTCTATTTGTGTCTGTTTTTGTGCACATTTAGCAAGTATACGGCTGTTTTCTGATTTTTTTAAATTTTCTACTGTCCCATAACATAAACCTCACAAATAAAGTTAACATCTTATAAGATATACTTCTGTACCCTCAGTGTTTGATTTTGCAATGATTTCACTGTTTGGATGTGTTTTTCTATTTGTGTCTGTTTTTGTGCAAGTATACGGCTGTTTTCTGATTTTTTTCAATTTTCTACTGTCCCATAACATAAACCTCACAAATAAAGTTAAAATCTTATAAGATATAGTTATATGCCTTCAGTGTTTGATTTTGCAATGATTTCACTGTTTGGATGTGTTTTTCTATTTGTGTCTGTTTTTGTGCAAGTATACGGCTGTTTTCTGATTTTTTTCAATTTTCTACTGTCCCATAACATAAACCTCACAAATAAAGTTAACATCTTATAAGATATACTTCTGTACCCTCAGTGTTTGATTTTGCAATGATTTCACTGTTTGGATGTGTTTTTCTATTTGTGTCTGTTTTTGTGCACATTCAGCAAGTATACGGCTGTTTTCTGATTTTTTTAAATTTTCTACTGTCCCATAACATAAACCTCACAAATAAAGTTAACATCTTATAAGATATACTTCTGTACCCTCAGTGTTTGATTTTGCAATGATTTCACTGTTTGGATGTGTTTTTCTATTTGTGTCTGTTTTTGTGCACATTCAGCAAGTATACGGCTGTTTTCTGATTTTTTTCAATTTTCTACTGTCCCATAACATAAACCTCACAAATAAAGTTAACATCTTATAAGATATACTTCTGTACCCTCAGTGTTTGATTTTGCAATGATTTCACTCTTTGGATGTGTTTTTCTATTTGTGTCTGTTTTTGTGCAAGTATACGGCTGTTTTCTGATTTTTTTCAATTTTCTACTGTCCCATAACATAAACCTCACAAATAAAGTTAACATCTTATAAGATATACTTCTGTACCCTCAGTGTTTGATTTTGCAATGATTTCACTGTTTGGATGTGTTTTTCTATTTGTGTCTGTTTTTGTGCAAGTATACGGCTGTTTTCTGATTTTTTTCAATTTTCTACTGTCCCATAACATAAACCTCACAAATAAAGTTAAAATCTTATAAGATATAGTTATATGCCTTCAGTGTTTGATTTTGCAATGATTTCACTGTTTGGATGTGTTTTTCTATTTGTGTCTGTTTTTGTGCAAGTATACGGCTGTTTTCTGATTTTTTTCAATTTTCTACTGTCCCATAACATAAACCTCACAAATAAAGTTAACATCTTATAAGATATACTTCTGTACCCTCAGTGTTTGATTTTGCAATGATTTCACTGTTTGGATGTGTTTTTCTATTTGTGTCTGTTTTTGTGCACATTCAGCAAGTATACGGCTGTTTTCTGATTTTTTTAAATTTTCTACTGTCCCATAACATAAACCTCACAAATAAAGTTAACATCTTATAAGATATACTTCTGTACCCTCAGTGTTTGATTTTGCAATGATTTCACTGTTTGGATGTGTTTTTCTATTTGTGTCTGTTTTTGTGCACATTCAGCAAGTATACGGCTGTTTTCTGATTTTTTTAAATTTTCTACTGTCCCATAACATAAACCTCACAAATAAAGTTAACATCTTATAAGATATACTTCTGTACCCTCAGTGTTTGATTTTGCAATGATTTCACTGTTTGGATGTGTTTTTCTATTTGTGTCTGTTTTTGTGCACATTCAGCAAGTATACGGCTGTTTTCTGATTTTTTTAAATTTTCTACTGTCCCATAACATAAACCTCACAAATAAAGTTAACATCTTATAAGATATAATTCTGTACCCTCAGTGTTTGATTTTGCAATGATTTCACTGTTTGGATGTGTTTTTCTATTTGTGTCTGTTTTTGTGCAAGTATACGGCTGTTTTCTGATTTTTTTCAATTTTCTACTGTCCCATAACATAAACCTCACAAATAAAGTTAAAATCTTATAAGATATAGTTATATGCCTTCAGTGTTTGATTTTGCAATGATTTCACTGTTTGGATGTGTTTTTCTATTTGTGTCTGTTTTTGTGCAAGTATACGGCTGTTTTCTGATTTTTTTCAATTTTCTACTGTCCCATAACATAAACCTCACAAATAAAGTTAACATCTTATAAGATATACTTCTGTACCCTCAGTGTTTGATTTTGCAATGATTTCACTGTTTGGATGTGTTTTTCTATTTGTGTCTGTTTTTGTGCACATTCAGCAAGTATACGGCTGTTTTCTGATTTTTTTAAATTTTCTACTGTCCCATAACATAAACCTCACAAATAAAGTTAACATCTTATAAGATATAATTCTGTACCCTCAGTGTTTGATTTTGCAATGATTTCACTCTTTGGATGTGTTTTTCTATTTGTGTCTGTTTTTGTGCACATTCAGCAAGTATACGGCTGTTTTCTGATTTTTTTCAATTTTCTACTGTCCCATAACATAAACCTCACAAATAAAGTTAAAATCTTATAAGATATACTTCTGTGCCCTCAGTGTTTGATTTTGCAATGATTTCACTGTTTGGATGTGTTTTTCTATTTGTGTCTGTTTTTGTGCAAGTATACGGCTGTTTTCTGATTTTTTTAAATTTTCTACTGTCCCATAACATAAACCTCACAAATAAAGTTAACATCTTATAAGATATACTTCTGTACCCTCAGTGTTTGATTTTGCAATGATTTCACTCTTTGGATGTGTTTTTCTATTTGTGTCTGTTTTTGTGCACATTCAGCAAGTATACGGCTGTTTTCTGATTTTTTTCAATTTTCTACTGTCCCATAACATAAACCTCACAAATAAAGTAAAAATCTTATAAGATATACTTCTGTACCCTCAGTGTTTGATTTTGCAATGATTTCACTGTTTGGATGTGTTTTTCTATTTGTGTCTGTTTTTGTGCAAGTATACGGCTGTTTTCTGATTTTTTTCAATTTTCTACTGTCCCATAACATAAACCTCACAAATAAAGTTAACATCTTATAAGATATACTTCTGTACCCTCAGTGTTTGATTTTGCAATGATTTCACTGTTTGGATGTGTTTTTCTATTTGTGTCTGTTTTTGTGCACATTCAGCAAGTATACGGCTGTTTTCTGATTTTTTTCAATTTTCTACTGTCCCATAACATAAACCTCACAAATAAAGTTAACATCTTATAAGATATACTTCTGTACCCTCAGTGTTTGATTTTGCAATGATTTCACTCTTTGGATGTGTTTTTCTATTTGTGTCTGTTTTTGTGCACATTCAGCAAGTATACGGCTGTTTTCTGATTTTTTTCAATTTTCTACTGTCCCATAACATAAACCTCACAAATAAAGTTAACATCTTATAAGATATACTTCTGTACCCTCAGTGTTTGATTTTGCAATGATTTCACTCTTTGGATGTGTTTTTCTATTTGTGTCTGTTTTTGTGCAAGTATACGGCTGTTTTCTGATTTTTTTCAATTTTCTACTGTCCCATAACATAAACCTCACAAATAAAGTTAACATCTTATAAGATATACTTCTGTACCCTCAGTGTTTGATTTTGCAATGATTTCACTCTTTGGATGTGTTTTTCTATTTGTGTCTGTTTTTGTGCAAGTATACGGCTGTTTTCTGATTTTTTTAAATTTTCTACTGTCCCATAACATAAACCTCACAAATAAAGTTAACATCTTATAAGATATACTTCTGTACCCTCAGTGTTTGATTTTGCAATGATTTCACTCTTTGGATGTGTTTTTCTATTTGTGTCTGTTTTTGTGCAAGTATACGGCTGTTTTCTGATTTTTTTAAATTTTCTACTGTCCCATAACATAAACCTCACAAATAAAGTTAACATCTTATAAGATATACTTCTGTACCCTCAGTGTTTGATTTTGCAATGATTTCACTCTTTGGATGTGTTTTTCTATTTGTGTCTGTTTTTGTGCACATTCAGCAAGTATACGGCTGTTTTCTGATTTTTTTCAATTTTCTACTGTCCCATAACATAAACCTCACAAATAAAGTCAAAATCTTATAAGATATACTTCTGTACCCTCAGTGTTTGATTTTGCAATGATTTCACTGTTTGGATGTGTTTTTCTATTTGTGTCTGTTTTTGTGCAAGTATACGGCTGTTTTCTGATTTTTTTCAATTTTCTACTGTCCCATAACATAAACCTCACAAATAAAGTTAAAATCTTATAAGATATACTTCTCTACCCTCAGTGTTTGATTTTGCAATGATTTCACTGTTTGGATGTGTTTTTCTATTTGTGTCTGTTTTTGTGCACATTCAGCAAGTATACGGCTGTTTTCTGATTTTTTTCAATTTTCTACTGTCCCATAACATAAACCTCACAAATAAAGTTAAAATCTTATAAGATATAGTTATATGCCTTCAGTGTTTGATTTTGGAATGATTTCACTGTTTGGATGTGTTTTGCTATTTGTGTCTGTTTTTGTGCACATTCAGCAAGTATACGGCTGTTTTCTGATTTTTTTAAATTTTCTACTGTCCCATAACATAAACCTCACAAATAAAGTTAACATCTTATAAGATATACTTCTGTACCCTCAGTGTTTGATTTTGCAATGATTTCACTGTTTGGATGTGTTTTTCTATTTGTGTCTGTTTTTGTGCAAGTATACGGCTGTTTTCTGATTTTTTTCAATTTTCTACTGTCCCATAACATAAACCTCACAAATAAAGTTAAAATCTTATAAGATATAGTTATATGCCTTCAGTGTTTGATTTTGCAATGATTTCACTGTTTGGATGTGTTTTTCTATTTGTGTCTGTTTTTGTGCAAGTATACGGCTGTTTTCTGATTTTTTTCAATTTTCTACTGTCCCATAACATAAACCTCACAAATAAAGTTAACATCTTATAAGATATACTTCTGTACCCTCAGTGTTTGATTTTGCAATGATTTCACTGTCTGGATGTGTTTTTCTATTTGTGTCTGTTTTTGTGCACATTCAGCAAGTATACGGCTGTTTTCTGTTTTTTTTCAATTTTCTACTGTCCCAAAACATAAACCTCACAAATAAAGTTAAAATCTTATAAGATATAGTTATATGCCTTCAGTGTTTGATTTTGCAATGATTTCACTGTTTGGATGTGTTTTTCTATTTGTGTCTGTTTTTGTGCACATTCAGCAAGTATACGGCTGTTTTCTGATTTTTTTCAATTTTCTACTGTCCCATAACATAAACCTCACAAATAAAGTTAACATCTTATAAGATATACTTCTGTACCCTCACTGTTTGATTTTGCAATGATTTCACTGTTTGGATGTGTTTTTCTATTTGTGTCTGTTTTTGTGCACATTCAGCAAGTATACGGCTGTTTTCTGATTTTTTTCAATTTTCTACTGTCCCATAACATAAACCTCACAAATAAAGTTAAAATCTTATAAGATATAGTTATATGCCTTCAGTGTTTGATTTTGCAATGATTTCACTGTTTGGATGTGTTTTTCTATTTGTGTCAGTTTTTGTGCGCATTCAGCAAGTATACAGCTGTTTTCTGATTTTTTTCAATTTTCTACTGTCCCATAACATAAACCTCACAAATAAAGTAAAAATCTTATAAGATATACTTCTCTACCCTCAGTGTTTGATTTTGCAATGATTTCACTGTTTGGATGTGTTTTTCTATTTGTGTCTGTTTTTGTGCACATTCAGCAAGTATACGGCTGTTTTCTGATTTTTTTCAATTTTCTACTGTCCCATAACATAAACCTCACAAATAAAGTTAACATCTTATAAGATATACTTCTGTACCCTCAGTGTTTGATTTTGCAATGATTTCACTGTTTGGATGTGTTTTTCTTTTTGTGTCTGTTTTTGTTCAAGTATACGGCTGTTTTCTGATTTTTTTAAATTTTCTACTGTCCCATAACATAAACCTCACAAATAAAGTTAACATCTTATAAGATATACTTCTGTACCCTCAGTGTTTGATTTTGCAATGATTTCACTGTTTGGATGTGTTTTTCTATTTGTGTCTGTTTTTGTGCACATTCAGCAAGTATACGGCTGTTTTCTGATTTTTTTCAATTTTCTACTGTCCCATAACATAAACCTCACAAATAAAGTAAAAATCGTATAAGATATACTTCTGTACCCTCAGTGTTTGATTTTGCAATGATTTCACTGTTTGGATGTGTTTTTCTATTTGTGTCTGTTTTTGTGCAAGTATACGGCTGTTTTCTGATTTTTTTAAATTTTCTACTGTCCCATAACATAAACCTCACAAATAAAGTTAAAATCTTATAAGATATACTTCTCTACCCTCAGTGTTTGATTTTGCAATGATTTCACTGTTTGGATGTGTTTTTCTATTTGTGTCTGTTTTTGTGCACATTCAGCAAGTATATGGCTGTTTTCTGATTTTTTTCAATTTTCTACTGTCCCATAACATAAACCTCACAAATAAAGTTAACATCTTATAAGATATACTTCTGTACCCTCAGTCTTTGATTTTGCAATGATTTCACTGTTTGGATGTGTTTTTCTATTTGTGTCTGTTTTTGTGCACATTCAGCAAGTATACGGCTGTTTTCTGATTTTTTTAAATTTTCTACTGAACCATAACATAAACCTCACAAATAAAGTTAACATCTTATAAGATATACTTCTGTACCCTCAGTGTTTGATTTTGCAATGATTTCACTGTTTGGATGTGTTTTTCTATTTGTGTCTGTTTTTGTGCACATTCAGCAAGTATACGGCTGTTTTCTGATTTTTTTAAATTTTCTACTGAACCATAACATAAACCTCACAAATAAAGTTAACATCTTATAAGATATACTTCTGTACCCTCAGTGTTTGATTTTGCAATGATTTCACTGTTTGGATGTGTTTTTCTATTTGTGTCTGTTTTTGTGCACATTCAGCAAGTATACGGCTGTTTTCTGATTTTTTTAAATTTTCTACTGTCCCATAACATAAACCTCACAAATAAAGTTAACATCTTATAAGATATACTTCTGTACCCTCAGTGTTTGATTTTGCAATGATTTCACTGTTTGGATGTGTTTTTCTATTTGTGTCTGTTTTTGTGCAAGTATACGGCTGTTTTCTGATTTTTTTCAATTTTCTACTGTCCCATAACATAAACCTCACAAATAAAGTTAAAATCTTATAAGATATACTTCTCTACCCTCAGTGTTTGATTTTGCAATGATTTCACTGTTTGGATGTGTTTTTCTATTTGTGTCTGTTTTTGTGCACATTCAGCAAGTATACGGCTGTTTTCTGATTTTTTTCAATTTTCTACTGTCCCATAACATAAACCTCACAAATAAAGTTAACATCTTATAAGATATACTTCTGTACCCTCAGTCTTTGATTTTGCAATGATTTCACTGTTTGGATGTGTTTTTCTATTTGTGTCTGTTTTTGTGCACATTCAGCAAGTATACGGCTGTTTTCTGATTTTTTTAAATTTTCTACTGAACCATAACATAAACCTCACAAATAAAGTTAACATCTTATAAGATATACTTCTGTACCCTCAGTGTTTGATTTTGCAATGATTTCACTGTTTGGATGTGTTTTTCTATTTGTGTCTGTTTTTGTGCACATTCAGCAAGTATACGGCTGTTTTCTGATTTTTTTAAATTTTCTACTGTCCCATAACATAAACCTCACAAATAAAGTTAACATCTTATAAGATATACTTCTGTACCCTCAGTGTTTGATTTTGCAATGATTTCACTGTTTGGATGTGTTTTTCTATTTGTGTCTGTTTTTGTGCAAGTATACGGCTGTTTTCTGATTTTTTTCAATTTTCTACTGTCCCATAACATAAACCTCACAAATAAAGTTAAAATCTTATAAGATATAGTTATATTTCTTCAGTGTTTGATTTTGCAATGATTTCACTGTTTGGATGTGTTTTTCTATTTGTGTCTGTTTTTGTGCAAGTATACGGCTGTTTTCTGATTTTTTTAAATTTTCTACTGTCCCATAACATAAACCTCACAAATAAAGTTAACATCTTATAAGATATACTTCTGTACCCTCAGTGTTTGATTTTGCAATGATTTCACTGTTTGGATGTGTTTTTCTATTTGTGTCTGTTTTTGTGCACATTCAGCAAGTATACGGCTGTTTTCTGATTTTTTTCAATTTTCTACTGTCCCATAACATAAACCTCACAAATAAAGTAAAAATCGTATAAGATATACTTCTGTACCCTCAGTGTTTGATTTTGCAATGATTTCACTGTTTGGATGTGTTTTTCTATTTGTGTCTGTTTTTGTGCAAGTATACGGCTGTTTTCTGATTTTTTTAAATTTTCTACTGTCCCATAACATAAACCTCACAAATAAAGTTAAAATCTTATAAGATATACTTCTCTACCCTCAGTGTTTGATTTTGCAATGATTTCACTGTTTGGATGTGTTTTTCTATTTGTGTCTGTTTTTGTGCACATTCAGCAAGTATACGGCTGTTTTCTGATTTTTTTCAATTTTCTACTGTCCCATAACATAAACCTCACAAATAAAGTTAACATCTTATAAGATATACTTCTGTACCCTCAGTCTTTGATTTTGCAATGATTTCACTGTTTGGATGTGTTTTTCTATTTGTGTCTGTTTTTGTGCACATTCAGCAAGTATACGGCTGTTTTCTGATTTTTTTAAATTTTCTACTGAACCATAACATAAACCTCACAAATAAAGTTAACATCTTATAAGATATACTTCTGTACCCTCAGTGTTTGATTTTGCAATGATTTCACTGTTTGGATGTGTTTTTCTATTTGTGTCTGTTTTTGTGCACATTCAGCAAGTATACGGCTGTTTTCTGATTTTTTTAAATTTTCTACTGAACCATAACATAAACCTCACAAATAAAGTTAACATCTTATAAGATATACTTCTGTACCCTCAGTGTTTGATTTTGCAATGATTTCACTGTTTGGATGTGTTTTTCTATTTGTGTCTGTTTTTGTGCACATTCAGCAAGTATACGGCTTTTTTCTGATTTTTTTCAATTTTCTACTGTCCCATAACATAAACCTCACAAATAAAGTTAAAATCTTATAAGATATAGTTATTTACCCTCAGTGTTTGATTTTGCAATTATTTCCCTGTTTAGATGTGTTTTTCTATTTGTGTCTGTTTTTGTGCACATTCAGCAAGTATACGGCTGTTTTCTGATTTTTTTCAATTTTCTACTGTCCCATAACATAAACCTCACAAATAAAGTTAAAATCTTATAAGATATAGTTATATGCCTTCAGTGTTTGATTTTGCAATGATTTCACTGTTTGGATGTGTTTTTCTATTTGTGTCTGTTTTTGTGCAAGTATACGGCTGTTTTCTGATTTTTTTCAATTTTCTACTGTCCCATAACATAAACCTCACAAATAAAGTTAACATCTTATAAGATATACTTCTGTAGCCTCAGTGTTTGATTTTGCAATGATTTCACTGTTTGGATGTGTTTTTCTATTTGTGTCTGTTTTTGTGCACATTCAGCAAGTATACGGCTGTTTTCTGATTTTTTTCAATTTTCTACTGTCCCATAACATAAACCTCACAAATAAAGTTAACATCTTATAAGATATACTTCTGTACCCTCAGTCTTTGATTTTGCAATGATTTCACTGTTTGGATGTGTTTTTCTATTTGTGTCTGTTTTTGTGCACATTCAGCAAGTATACGGCTGTTTTCTGATTTTTTTAAATTTTCTACTGAACCATAACATAAACCTCACAAATAAAGTTAACATCTTATAAGATATACTTCTGTACCCTCAGTGTTTGATTTTGCAATGATTTCACTGTTTGGATGTGTTTTTCTATTTGTGTCTGTTTTTGTGCACATTCAGCAAGTATACGGCTGTTTTCTGATTTTTTTAAATTTTCTACTGAACCATAACATAAACCTCACAAATAAAGTTAACATCTTATAAGATATACTTCTGTACCCTCAGTGTTTGATTTTGCAATGATTTCACTGTTTGGATGTGTTTTTCTATTTGTGTCTGTTTTTGTGCACATTCAGCAAGTATACGGCTGTTTTCTGATTTTTTTAAATTTTCTACTGTCCCATAACATAAACCTCACAAATAAAGTTAACATCTTATAAGATATACTTCTGTACCCTCAGTGTTTGATTTTGCAATGATTTCACTGTTTGGATGTGTTTTTCTATTTGTGTCTGTTTTTGTGCAAGTATACGGCTGTTTTCTGATTTTTTTCAATTTTCTACTGTCCCATAACATAAACCTCACAAATAAAGTTAAAATCTTATAAGATATAGTTATATTTCTTCAGTGTTTGATTTTGCAATGATTTCACTGTTTGGATGTGTTTTTCTATTTGTGTCTGTTTTTGTGCAAGTATACGGCTGTTTTCTGATTTTTTTCAATTTTCTACTGTCCCATAACATAAACCTCACAAATAAAGTTAAAATCTTATAAGATATAGTTATATGCCTTCAGTGTTTGATTTTGCAATGATTTCACTGTTTGGATGTGTTTTTCTATTTGTGTCTGTTTTTGTGCACATTCAGCAAGTATACGGCTGTTTTCTGATTTTTTTAAATTTTCTACTGTCCCATAACATAAACCTCACAAGTAAAGTTAACATCTTATAAGATATACTTCTGTACCCTCAGTGTTTGATTTTGCAATGATTTCACTGTTTGGATGTGTTTTTCTATTTGTGTCTGTTTTTGTGCACATTCAGCAAGTATACGGCTGTTTTCTGATTTTTTTAAATTTTCTACTGAACCATAACATAAACCTCACAAATAAAGTTAACATCTTATAAGATATACTTCTGTACCCTCAGTGTTTGATTTTGCAATGATTTCACTGTTTGGATGTGTTTTTCTATTTGTGTCTGTTTTTGTGCACATTCAGCAAGTATACGGCTGTTTTCTGATTTTTTTAAATTTTCTACTGAACCATAACATAAACCTCACAAATAAAGTTAACATCTTATAAGATATACTTCTGTACCCTCAGTGTTTGATTTTGCAATGATTTCACTGTTTGGATGTGTTTTTCTATTTGTGTCTGTTTTTGTGCACATTCAGCAAGTATACGGCTTTTTTCTGATTTTTTTCAATTTTCTACTGTCCCATAACATAAACCTCACAAATAAAGTTAAAATCTTATAAGATATAGTTATTTACCCTCAGTGTTTGATTTTGCAATTATTTCCCTGTTTAGATGTGTTTTTCTATTTGTGTCTGTTTTTGTGCACATTCAGCAAGTATACGGCTGTTTTCTGATTTTTTTCAATTTTCTACTGTCCCATAACATAAACCTCACAAATAAAGTTAAAATCTTATAAGATATAGTTATATGCCTTCAGTGTTTGATTTTGCAATGATTTCACTGTTTGGATGTGTTTTTCTATTTGTGTCTGTTTTTGTGCAAGTATACGGCTGTTTTCTGATTTTTTTCAATTTTCTACTGTCCCATAACATAAACCTCACAAATAAAGTTAACATCTTATAAGATATACTTCTGTAGCCTCAGTGTTTGATTTTGCAATGATTTCACTCTTTGGATGTGTTTTTCTATTTGTGTCTGTTTTTGTGCAAGTATACGGCTGTTTTCTGATTTTTTTCAATTTTCTACTGTCCCATAACATAAACCTCACAAATAAAGTTAACATCTTATAAGATATACTTCTGTACCCTCACTGTTTGATTTTGCAATGATTTCACTGTTTGGATGTGTTTTTCTATTTGTGTCTGTTTTTGTGCAAGTATACGGCTGTTTTCTGATTTTTTTCAATTTTCTACTGTCCCATAACATAAACCTCACAAATAAAGTTAACATCTTATAAGATATACTTCTGTACCCTCAGTGTTTGATTTTGCAATGATTTCACTGTTTGGATGTGTTTTTCTATTTGTGTCTGTTTTTGTGCACATTCAGCAAGTATACGGCTTTTTTCTGATTTTTTTCAATTTTCTACTGTCCCATAACATAAACCTCACAAACAAAGTTAAAATCTTATAAGATATAGTTATATGCCTTCAGTGTTTGATTTTGCAATGATTTCACTGTTTGGATGTGTTTTTCTATTTGTGTCTGTTTTTGTGCACATTCAGCAAGTATACGGCTGTTTTCTGATTTTTTTCAATTTTCTACTGTCCCATAACATAAACCTCACAAATAAAGTTAAAATCTTATAAGATATAGTTATATGCCTTCAGTGTTTGATTTTGCAATGATTTCACTGTTTGGATGTGTTTTTCTATTTGTGTCAGTTTTTGTGCGCATTCAGCAAGTATACAGCTGTTTTCTGATTTTTTTCAATTTTCTACTGTCCCATAACATAAACCTCACAAATAAAGTTAACATCTTATAAGATATACTTCTGTACCCTCAGTGTTTGATTTTGCAATGATTTCACTGTTTGGATGTGTTTTTCTTTTTGTGTCTGTTTTTGTTCAAGTATACGGCTGTTTTCTGATTTTTTTAAATTTTCTACTGTCCCATAACATAAACCTCACAAATAAAGTTAACATCTTATAAGATATACTTCTGTACCCTCAGTGTTTGATTTTGCAATGATTTCACTGTTTGGATGTGTTTTTCTATTTGTGTCTGTTTTTGTGCAAGTATACGGCTGTTTTCTGATTTTTTTCAATTTTCTACTGTCCCATAACATAAACCTCACAAATAAAGTTAACATCTTATAAGATATACTTCTGTACCCTCAGTGTTTGATTTTGCAATGATTTCACTGTTTGGATGTGTTTTTCTATTTGTGTCTGTTTTTGTGCATATTCAGCAAGTATACGGCTGTTTTCTAATTTTTTCAATTTTCTACTGTCCCATAACATAAACCTCACAAATAAAGTAAAAATCTTATAAGATATACTTCTCTACCCTCAGTGTTTGATTTTGCAATGATTTCACTGTTTGGATGTGTTTTTCTATTTGTGTCTGTTTTTGTGCACATTCAGCAAGTATACGGCTGTTTTCTGATTTTTTTAAATTTTCTACTGTCCCATAACATAAACCTCACAAATAAAGTTAACATCTTATAAGATATACTTCTGTACCCTCAGTGTTTGATTTTGCAATGATTTCACTGTTTGGATGTGTTTTTCTATTTGTGTCTGTTTTTGTGCAAGTATACGGCTGTTTTCTGATTTTTTTCAATTTTCTACTGTCCCATAACATAAACCTCACAAATAAAGTTAACATCTTATAAGATATACTTCTGTACCCTCAGTGTTTGATTTTGCAATGATTTCACTCTTTGGATGTGTTTTTCTATTTGTGTCTGTTTTTGTGCACATTCAGCAAGTATACGGCTGTTTTCTGATTTTTTTCAATTTTCTACTGTCCCATAACATAAACCTCACAAATAAAGTAAAAATCTTATAAGATATACTTCTGTACCCTCAGTGTTTGATTTTGCAATGATTTCACTGTTTGGATGTGTTTTTCTATTTGTGTCTGTTTTTGTGCAAGTATACGGCTGTTTTCTGATTTTTTTCAATTTTCTTCTGTCCCATAACATAAACCTCACAAATAAAGTTAAAATCTTATAAGATATACTTCTGTACCCTCAGTGTTTGATTTTGCAATGATTTCACTGTTTGGATGTGTTTTTCTATTTGTGTCTGTTTTTGTGCAAGTATACGGCTGTTTTCTGATTTTTTTCAATTTTCTTCTGTCCCATAACATAAACCTCACAAATAAAGTTAAAATCTTATAAGATATACTTCTGTACCCTCAGTGTTTGATTTTGCAATGATTTCACTGTTTGGATGTGTTTGTCTATTTGTGTCTGTTTTTGTGCACATTCAGCAAGTATACGGCTGTTTTCTGATTTTTTTCAATTTTCTACTGTCCCATAACATAAACCTCACAAATAAAGTAAAAATCTTATAAGATATACTTCTGTACCCTCAGTGTTTGATTTTGCAATGATTTCACTGTTTGCTGTGTTTTTCTATTTGTGTCTGTTTTTGAGCAAGTATACGGCTGTTTTCTGATTTTTTTAAATTTTCTACTGTCCCATAACATAAACCTCACAAATAAAGTTAACATCTTATAAGATATACTTCTGTACCCTCAGTGTTTGATTTTGCAATGATTTCACTCTTTGGATGTGTTTTTCTATTTGTGTCTGTTTTTGTGCACATTCAGCAAGTATACGGCTGTTTTCTGATTTTTTTCAATTTTCTACTGTCCCATAACATAAACCTCACAAATAAAGTTAAAATCTTATAAGATATAGTTATATGCCTTCAGTGTTTGATTTTGCAATGATTTCACTGTTTGGATGTGTTTTTCTATTTGTGTCTGTTTTTGTGCAAGTATACGGCTGTTTTCTGATTTTTTTCAATTTTCTACTGTCCCATAACATAAACCTCACAAATAAAGTTAAAATCTTATAAGATATACTTCTGTACCCTCAGTGTTTGATTTTGCAATGATTTCAATGTTTGGATGTGTTTTTCTATTTGTGTCTGTTTTTGTGCAAGTATACGGCTGTTTTCTGATTTTTTTCAATTTTCTACTGTCCCATAACATAAACCTCACAAATAAAGTTAACATCTTATAAGATATACTTCTGTACCCTCAGTGTTTGATTTTGCAATGATTTCACTGTTTGGATGTGTTTTTCTATTTGTGTCTGTTTTTGTGCACATTCAGCAAGTATACGGCTGTTTTCTGATTTTTTTCAATTTTCTACTGTCCCATAACATAAACCTCACAAATAAAGTTAAAATCTTATAAGATATAGTTATTTACCCTCAGTGTTTGATTTTGCAATGATTTCACTGTTTGGATGTGTTTTTCTATTTGTGTCTGTTTTTGTGCACATTCAGCAAGTATACGGCTGTTTTCTGATTTTTTTCAATTTTCTACTGTCCCATAACATAAACCTCACAAATAAAGTTAACATCTTATAAGATATACTTCTGTACCCTCAGTGTTTGATTTTGCAATGATTTCACTGTTTGGATGTGTTTTTCTATTTGTGTCTGTTTTTGTGCAAGTATACGGCTGTTTTCTGATTTTTTTCAATTTTCTACTGTCCCATAACATAAACCTCACAAATAAAGTAAAAATCTTATAAGATATAGTTATATTTCTTCAGTGTTTGATTTTGCAATGATTTCACTGTTTGGATGTGTTTTTCTATTTGTGTCTGTTTTTGTGCAAGTATACGGCTGTTTTCTGATTTTTTTCAATTTTCTACTGTCCCATAACATAAACCTCACAAATAAAGTTGAAATCTTATAAGATATAGTTATATGCCTTCAGTGTTTGATTTTGCAATGATTTCACTGTTTGGATGTGTTTTTCTATTTGTGTCTGTTTTTGTGCACATTCAGCAAGTATACGGCTGTTTTCTGATTTTTTTAAATTTTCTACTGTCCCATAACATAAACCTCACAAGTAAAGTTAACATCTTATAAGATATACTTCTGTACCCTCAGTGTTTGATTTTGCAATGATTTCACTGTTTGGATGTGTTTTTCTATTTGTGTCTGTTTTTGTGCAAGTATACGGCTGTTTTCTGATTTTTTTCAATTTTCTACTGTCCCATAACATAAACCTCACAAATAAAGTTAACATCTTATAAGATATACTTCTGTACCCTCAGTGTTTGATTTTGCAATGATTTCACTCTTTGGATGTGTTTTGCTATTTGTGTCTGTTTTTGTGCACATTCAGCAAGTATACGGCTGTTTTCTGATTTTTTTCAATTTTCTACTGAACCATAACATAAACCTCACAAATAAAGTTAACATCTTATAAGATATACTTCTGTACCCTCAGTGTTTGATTTTGCAATGATTTCACTGTTTGGATGTGTTTTTCTATTTGTGTCTGTTTTTGTGCACATTCAGCAAGTATACGGCTGTTTTCTGATTTTTTTAAATTTTCTACTGAACCATAACATAAACCTCACAAATAAAGTTAACATCTTATAAGATATACTTCTGTACCCTCAGTGTTTGATTTTGCAATGATTTCACTGTTTGGATGTGTTTTTCTATTTGTGTCTGTTTTTGTGCACATTCAGCAAGTATACGGCTGTTTTCTGATTTTTTTCAATTTTCTACTGTCCCATAACATAAACCTCACAAATAAAGTTAACATCTTATAAGATATACTTCTGTACCCTCAGTGTTTGATTTTGCAATGATTTCACTGTTTGGATGTGTTTTTCTATTTGTGTCTGTTTTTGTGCAAGTATACGGCTGTTTTCTGATTTTTTTCAATTTTCTACTGTCCCATAACATAAACCTCACAAATAAAGTTAACATCTTATAAGATATACTTCTGTACCCTCAGTGTTTGATTTTGCAATGATTTCACTCTTTGGATGTGTTTTTCTATTTGTGTCTGTTTTTGTGCACATTCAGCAAGTATACGGCTGTTTTCTGATTTTTTTCAATTTTCTACTGTCCCATAACATAAACCTCACAAATAAAGTTAAAATCTTATAAGATATAGTTATATGCCTTCAGTGTTTGATTTTGCAATGATTTCACTGTTTGGATGTGTTTTTCTATTTGTGTCTGTTTTTGTGCACATTCAGCAAGTATACGGCTGTTTTCTGATTTTTTTTCAATTTTCTACTGTCCCATAACATAAACCTCACAAGTAAAGTTAACATCTTATAAGATATACTTCTGTACCCTCAGTGTTTGATTTTGCAATGATTTCACTGTTTGGATGTGTTTTTCTATTTGTGTCTGTTTTTGTGCAAGTATACGGCTGTTTTCTGATTTTTTTCAATTTTCTACTGTCCCATAACATAAACCTCACAAATAAAGTTAACATCTTATAAGATATACTTCTGTACCCTCAGTGTTTGATTTTGCAATGATTTCACTCTTTGGATGTGTTTTTCTATTTGTGTCTGTTTTTGTGCACATTCAGCAAGTATACGGCTGTTTTCTGATTTTTTTCAATTTTCTACTGTCCCATAACATAAACCTCACAAATAAAGTAAAAATCTTATAAGATATACTTCTGTACCCTCAGTGTTTGATTTTGCAATGATTTCACTGTTTGGATGTGTTTTTCTATTTGTGTCTGTATTTGTGCAAGTATACGGCTGTTTTCTGATTTTTTTCTATTTTCTACTGTCCCATAACATAAACCTCACAAATAAATTTAAAATCTTATAAGATATAGTTATATGCCTTCAGTGTTTGATTTTGCAATGATTTCACTGTTTGGATGTGTTTTTCTATTTGTGTCTGTTTTTGTGCAAGTATACGGCTGTTTTCTGATTTTTTTCAATTTTCTTCTGTCCCATAACATAAACCTCACAAATAAAGTTAAAATCTTATAAGATATACTTCTGTACCCTCAGTGTTTGATTTTGCAATGATTTCACTGTTTGGATGTGTTTGTCTATTTGTGTCTGTTTTTGTGCACATTCAGCAAGTATACGGCTGTTTTCTGATTTTTTTCAATTTTCTACTGTCCCATAACATAAACCTCACAAATAAAGTAAAAATCTTATAAGATATACTTCTGTACCCTCAGTGTTTGATTTTGCAATGATTTCACTGTTTGCTGTGTTTTTCTATTTGTGTCTGTTTTTGAGCAAGTATACGGCTGTTTTCTGATTTTTTTAAATTTTCTACTGTCCCATAACATAAACCTCACAAATAAAGTTAACATCTTATAAGATATACTTCTGTACCCTCAGTGTTTGATTTTGCAATGATTTCACTCTTTGGATGTGTTTTTCTATTTGTGTCTGTTTTTGTGCACATTCAGCAAGTATACGGCTGTTTTCTGATTTTTTTCAATTTTCTACTGTCCCATAACATAAACCTCACAAATAAAGTTAAAATCTTATAAGATATAGTTATATGCCTTCAGTGTTTGATTTTGCAATGATTTCACTGTTTGGATGTGTTTTTCTATTTGTGTCTGTTTTTGTGCAAGTATACGGCTGTTTTCTGATTTTTTTCAATTTTCTACTGTCCCATAACATAAACCTCACAAATAAAGTTAAAATCTTATAAGATATACTTCTGTACCCTCAGTGTTTGATTTTGCAATGATTTCAATGTTTGGATGTGTTTTTCTATTTGTGTCTGTTTTTGTGCAAGTATACGGCTGTTTTCTGATTTTTTTCAATTTTCTACTGTCCCATAACATAAACCTCACAAATAAAGTTAACATCTTATAAGATATACTTCTGTACCCTCAGTGTTTGATTTTGCAATGATTTCACTGTTTGGATGTGTTTTTCTATTTGTGTCTGTTTTTGTGCACATTCAGCAAGTATACGGCTGTTTTCTGATTTTTTTCAATTTTCTACTGTCCCATAACATAAACCTCACAAATAAAGTTAAAATCTTATAAGATATAGTTATTTACCCTCAGTGTTTGATTTTGCAATGATTTCACTGTTTGGATGTGTTTTTCTATTTGTGTCTGTTTTTGTGCAAGTATACGGCTGTTTTCTGATTTTTTTCAATTTTCTACTGTCCCATAACATAAACCTCACAAATAAAGTTGAAATCTTATAAGATATAGTTATATGCCTTCAGTGTTTGATTTTGCAATGATTTCACTGTTTGGATGTGTTTTTCTATTTGTGTCTGTTTTTGTGCACATTCAGCAAGTATACGGCTGTTTTCTGATTTTTTTAAATTTTCTACTGTCCCATAACATAAACCTCACAAGTAAAGTTAACATCTTATAAGATATACTTCTGTACCCTCAGTGTTTGATTTTGCAATGATTTCACTGTTTGGATGTGTTTTTCTATTTGTGTCTGTTTTTGTGCACATTCAGCAAGTATACGGCTGTTTTCTGATTTTTTTAAATTTTCTACTGAACCATAACATAAACCTCACAAATAAAGTTAACATCTTATAAGATATACTTCTGTACCCTCAGTGTTTGATTTTGCAATGATTTCACTGTTTGGATGTGTTTTTCTATTTGTGTCTGTTTTTGTGCACATTCAGCAAGTATACGGCTGTTTTCTGATTTTTTTCAATTTTCTACTGTCCCATAACATAAACCTCACAAATAAAGTTAACATCTTATAAGATATACTTCTGTACCCTCAGTGTTTGATTTTGCAATGATTTCACTGTTTGGATGTGTTTTTCTATTTGTGTCTGTTTTTGTGCAAGTATACGGCTGTTTTCTGATTTTTTTCAATTTTCTACTGTCCCATAACATAAACCTCACAAATAAAGTTAACATCTTATAAGATATATGTCTGTACCCTCAGTGTTTGATTTTGCAATGATTTCACTCTTTGGATGTGTTTTTCTATTTGTGTCTGTTTTTGTGCACATTCAGCAAGTATACGGCTGTTTTCTGATTTTTTTCAATTTTCTACTGTCCCATAACATAAACCTCACAAATAAAGTTAAAATCTTATAAGATATACTTCTGTACCCTCAGTGTTTGATTTTGCAATGATTTCACTCTTTGGATGTGTTTTTCTATTTGTGTCTGTTTTTGTGCACATTCAGCAAGTATACGGCTGTTTTCTGATTTTTTTAAATTTTCTACTGTCCCATAACATAAACCTCACAAATAAAGTTAACATCTTATAAGATATACTTCTGTACCCTCAGTGTTTGATTTTGCAATGATTTCACTCTTTGGATGTGTTTTTCTATTTGTGTCTGTTTTTGTGCACATTCAGCAAGTATACGGCTGTTTTCTGATTTTTTTCAATTTTCTACTGTCCCATAACATAAACCTCACAAATAAAGTAAAAATCTTATAAGATATACTTCTGTACCCTCAGTGTTTGATTTTGCAATGATTTCACTGTTTGGATGTGTTTTTCTATTTGTGTCTGTTTTTGTGCACATTCAGCAAGTATACGGCTGTTTTCTGATTTTTTTCAATTTTCTACTGTCCCATAACATAAACCTCACAAATAAAGTTAAAATCTTATAAGATATACTTCTGTACCCTCAGTGTTTGATTTTGCAATGATTTCACTGTTTGGATGTGTTTTTCTATTTGTGTCTGTTTTTGTGCAAGTATACGGCTGTTTTCTGATTTTTTTAAATTTTCTACTGTCCCATAACATAAACCTCACAAATAAAGTTAACATCTTATAAGATATACTTCTGTACCCTCAGTGTTTGATTTTGCAATGATTTCACTGTCTGGATGTGTTTTTCTATTTGTGTCTGTTTTTGTGCACATTCAGCAAGTATACGGCTGTTTTCTGTTTTTTTTCAATTTTCTACTGTCCCAAAACATAAACCTCACAAATAAAGTTAAAATCTTATAAGATATAGTTATATGCCTTCAGTGTTTGATTTTGCAATGATTTCACTGTTTGGATGTGTTTTTCTATTTGTGTCTGTTTTTGTGCAAGTATACGGCTGTTTTCTGATTTTTTTCAATTTTCTACTGTCCCATAACATAAACCTCACAAATAAAGTTAACATCTTATAAGATATACTTCTGTACCCTCAGTGTTTGATTTTGCAATGATTTCACTGTCTGGATGTGTTTTTCTATTTGTGTCTGTTTTTGTGCACATTCAGCAAGTATACGGCTGTTTTCTGTTTTTTTTCAATTTTCTACTGTCCCATAACATAAACCTCACAAATAAAGTTAACATCTTATAAGATATACTTCTGTACCCTCAGTGTTTGATTTTGCAATGATTTCACTGTTTGGATGTGTTTTTCTATTTGTGTCTGTTTTTGTGCACATTCAGCAAGTATACGGCTGTTTTCTGATTTTTTTCAATTTTCTACTGTCCCAAAACATAAACCTCACAAATAAAGTTAAAATCTTATAAGATATAGTTATATGCCTTCAGTGTTTGATTTTGCAATGATTTCACTGTTTGGATGTGTTTTTCTATTTGTGTCTGTTTTTGTGCAAGTATACGGCTGTTTTCTGATTTTTTTCAATTTTCTACTGTCCCATAACATAAACCTCACAAATAAAGTTAACATCTTATAAGATATACTTCTGTACCCTCAGTGTTTGATTTTGCAATGATTTGACTGTTTGGATGTGTTTTTCTATTTGTGTCTGTTTTTGTGCACATTCAGCAAGTACAGGGCTGTTTTCTGATTTTTTTCAATTTTCTACTGTCCCATAACATAAACCTCACAAATAAAGTTAAAATCTTATAAGATATAGTTATATGCCTTCAGTGTTTGATTTTGCAATGATTTCACTGTTTGGATGTGTTTTTCTATTTGTGTCTGTTTTTGTGCAAGTATACGGCTGTTTTCTGATTTTTTTCAATTTTCTACTGTCCCATAACATAAACCTCACAAATAAAGTTAACATCTTATAAGATATACTTCTGTACCCTCAGTGTTTGATTTTGCAATGATTTCACTCTTTGGATGTGTTTTTCTATTTGTGTCTGTTTTTGTGCAAGTATACGGCTGTTTTCTGATTTTTTTAAATTTTCTACTGTCCCATAACATAAACCTCACAAATAAAGTTAAAATCTTATAAGATATAGTTATATGCCTTCAGTGTTTGATTTTGCAATGATTTCACTGTTTGGATGTGTTTTTCTATTTGTGTCTGTTTTTGTGCAAGTATACGGCTGTTTTCTGATTTTTTTTCAATTTTCTACTGTCCCATAACATAAACCTCACAAATAAAGTTAACATCTTATAAGATATACTTCTGTACCCTCAGTGTTTGATTTTGCAATGATTTCACTCTTTGGATGTGTTTTTCTATTTGTGTCTGTTTTTGTGCAAGTATACGGCTGTTTTCTGATTTTTTTAAATTTTCTACTGTCCCATAACAAAAACCTCATAAATAAAGTTAAAATCTTATAAGATATAGTTATATGCCTTCAGTGTTTGATTTTGCAATGATTTCACTGTTTGGATGTGTTTTTCTATTTGTGTCTGTTTTTGTGCACATTCAGCAAGTATACGGCTGTTTTCTGATTTTTTTCAATTTTCTACTGTCCCATAACATAAACCTCACAAATAAAGTTAAAATCTTATAAGATATAGTTATATGCCTTCAGTGTTTGATTTTGCAATGATTTCACTGTTTGGATGTGTTTTTCTATTTGTGTCTGTTTTTGTGCAAGTATACGGCTGTTTTCTGATTTTTTTCAATTTTCTACTGTCCCATAACATAAACCTCACAAATAAAGTTAAAATCTTATAAGATATAGTTATATGCCTTCAGTGTTTGATTTTGGAATGATTTCACTGTTTGGATGTGTTTTTCTATTTGTGTCTGTTTTTGTGCACATTCAGCAAGTATACGGCTGTTTTCTGATTTTTTTCAATTTTCTACTGTCCCATAACATAAACCTCACAAATAAAGTTAAAATCTTATAAGATATAGTTATATGCCTTCAGTGTTTGATTTTGGAATGATTTCACTGTTTGGATGTGTTTTTCTATTTGTGTCTGTTTTTGTGCACATTCAGCAAGTATACGGCTGTTTTCTGATTTTTTTCTATTTTCTACTGTCCCATAACATAAACCTCACAAATAAAGTTAAAATCTTATAAGATATAGTTATATGCCTTCAGTGTTTGATTTTGCAATGATTTCACTGTTTGGATGTGTTTTGCTATTTGTGTCTGTTTTTGTGCACATTCAGCAAGTATACGGCTGTTTTCTGATTTTTTTCAATTTTCTACTGTCCCATAACATAAACCTCACAAATAAAGTTAACATCTTATAAGATATACTTCTGTACCCTCAGTGTTTGATTTTGCAATGATTTCACTGTTTGGATGTGTTTTTCTATTTGTGTCTGTTTTTGTGCACATTCAGCAAGTATACGGCTGTTTTCTGATTTTTTTCAATTTTCTACTGTCCCATAACATAAACCTCACAAATAAAGTTAACATCTTATAAGATATACTTCTGTACCCTCAGTGTTTGATTTTGCAATGATTTAAATGTTTGGATGTGTTTTTCTATTTGTGTCTGTTTTTGTGCAAGTATACGGCTGTTTTCTGATTTTTTTCAATTTTCTACTGTCCCATAACATAAACCTCACAAATAAAGTTAAAATCTTATAAGATATAGTTATTTACCCTCAGTGTTTGATTTTGCAATGATTTCACTGTTTGGATGTGTTTTTCTATTTGTGTCTGTTTTTGTGCATATTCAGCAAGTATACGGCTGTTTTCTGATTTTTTTCAATTTTCTACTGTCCCATAACATAAACCTCACAAATAAAGTTAAAATCTTATAAGATATAGTTATATGCCTTCAGTGTTTGATTTTGCAATGATTTCACTGTTTGGATGTGTTTTGCTATTTGTGTCTGTTTTTGTGCACATTCAGCAAGTATACGGCTGTTTTCTGATTTTTTTCTATTTTCTACTGTCCCATAACATAAACCTCACAAATAAAGTTAAAATCTTATAAGATATAGTTATATGCCTTCAGTGTTTGATTTTGCAATGATTTCACTGTTTGGATGTGTTTTTCTATTTGTGTCTGTTTTTGTGCACATTCAGCAAGTATACGGCTGTTTTCTGATTTTTTTAAATTTTCTACTGTCCCATAACATAAACCTCACAAATAAAGTTAAAATCTTATAAGATATAGTTATATGCCTTCAGTGTTTGATTTTGCAATGATTTCACTGTTTGGATGTGTTTTTCTATTTGTGTCTGTTTTTGTGCAAGTATACGGCTGTTTTCTGATTTTTTTCAATTTTCTACTGTCCCATAACATAAACCTCACAAATAAAGTTAACATCTTATAAGATATACTTCTGTACCCTCAGTGTTTGATTTTGCAATGATTTCACTCTTTGGATGTGTTTTTCTATTTGTGTCTGTTTTTGTGCAAGTATACGGCTGTTTTCTGATTTTTTTAAATTTTCTACTGTCCCATAACATAAACCTCACAAATAAAGTTAACATCTTATAAGATATACTTCTGTACCCTCAGTGTTTGATTTTGCAATGATTTCACTCTTTGGATGTGTTTTTCTATTTGTGTCTGTTTTTGTGCACATTCAGCAAGTATACGGCTGTTTTCTGATTTTTTTCAATTTTCTACTGTCCCATAACATAAACCTCACAAATAAAGTAAAAATCTTATAAGATATACTTCTGTACCCTCAGTGTTTGATTTTGCAATGATTTCACTGTTTGGATGTGTTTTTCTATTTGTGTCTGTTTTTGTGCAAGTATACGGCAGTTTTCTGATTTTTTTCAATTTTCTACTGTCCCATAACATAAACCTCACAAATAAAGTTAAAATCTTATAAGATATAGTTATATGCCTTCAGTGTTTGATTTTGCAATGATTTCACTGTTTGGATGTGTTTTTCTATGTGTGTCTGTTTTTGTGCACATTCAGCAAGTATACGGCTGTTTTCTGATTTTTTTAAATTTTCTACTGTCCGATAACATAAACCTCACAAATAAAGTTAAAATCTTATAAGATATAGTTATATGCCTTCAGTGTTTGATTTTGCAATGATTTCACTGTTTGGATGTGTTTTTCTATTTGTGTCTGTTTTTGTGCACATTCAGCAAGTATACGGCTGTTTTCTGATTTTTTTCAATTTTCTACTGTCCCATAACATAAACCTCACAAATAAAGTAAAAATCTTATAAGATATAGTTATATGCCTTCAGTGTTTGATTTTGCAATGATTTCACTGTTTGGATGTGTTTTGCTATTTGTGTCTGTTTTTGTGCACATTCAGCAAGTATACGGCTGTTTTCTGATTTTTTTCAATTTTCTACTGTCCCATAACATAAACCTCACAAATAAAGTTAACATCTTATAAGATATACTTCTGTACCCTCAGTGTTTGATTTTGCAATGATTTCACTCTTTGGATGTGTTTTTCTATTTGTGTCTGTTTTTGTGCAAGTATACGGCTGTTTTCTGATTTTTTTAAATTTTCTACTGTCCCATAACATAAACCTCACAAATAAAGTTAACATCTTATAAGATATACTTCTGTACCCTCAGTGTTTGATTTTGCAATGATTTCACTCTTTGGATGTGTGTTTCTATTTGTGTCTGTTTTTGTGCACATTCAGCAAGTATACGGCTGTTTTCTGATTTTTTTCAATTTTCTACTGTCCCATAACATAAACCTCACAAATAAAGTAAAAATATTATAAGATATACTTCTGTACCCTCAGTGTTTGATTTTGCAATGATTTCACTGTTTGGATGTGTTTTTCTATTTGTGTCTGTTTTTGTGCACGTATACGGCTGTTTTCTGATTTTTTTCAATTTTCTACTGTCCCATAACATAAACCTCACAAATAAAGTAAAAATCTTATAAGATATACTTCTGTACCCTCAGTGTTTGATTTTGCAATGATTTCACTGTTTGGATGTGTTTTTCTATTTGTGTCTGTTTTTGTGCACATTCAGCAAGTATACGGCTGTTTTCTGATTTTTTTCAATTTTCTACTGTCCCATAACATAAACCTCACAAATAAAGTTAAAATCTTATAAGATATGCTTCTCTACCCTCAGTGTTTGATTTTGCAATGATTTCACTGTTTGGATGTGTTTTTCTATTTGTGTCTGTTTTTGTGCAAGTATACGGCTGTTTTCTGATTTTTTTCAATTTTCTACTGTCCCATAACATAAACCTCACAAATAAAGTTAACATCTTATAAGATATACTTATGTACCCTCAGTGTTTGATTTTGCAATGATTTCACTGTTTGGATGTGTTTTTCTATTTGTGTCTGTTTTTGTGCACATTCAGCAAGTATACGGCTGTTTTCTGATTTTTTTCAATTTTCTACTGTCCCATAACATAAACCTCACAAATAAAGTTAAAATCTTATAAGATATAGTTATTTACCCTAAGTGTTTGATTTTGCAATTATTTCCCTGTTTAGATGTGTTTTTCTATTTGTGTCTGTTTTTGTGCACATTCAGCAAGTATACGGCTGTTTTCTGATTTTTTTAAATTTTCTACTGTCCCATAACATAAACCTCACAAATAAAGTTCAAATCTTATAAGATATAGTTATATGCCTTCAGTGTTTGATTTTGCAATGATTTCACTGTTTGGATGTGTTTTGCTATTTGTGTCTGTTTTTGTGCACATTCAGCAAGTATACGGCTGTTTTCTGATTTTTTTCAATTTTCTACTGTCCCATAACATAAACCTCACAAATAAAGTTAAAATCTTATAAGATATAGTTATTTACCCTCAGTGTTTGATTTTGCAATGATTTCACTGTTTGGATGTGTTTTTCTATTTGTGTCTGTTTTTGTGCATATTCAGCAAGTAAACGGCTGTTTTCTGATTTTTTTCAATTTTCTACTGTCCCATAACATAAACCTCACAAATAAAGTTAACATCTTATAAGATATACTTATGTACCCTCAGTGTTTGATTTTGCAATGATTTCACTGTTTGGATGTGTTTTTCTATTTGTGTCTGTTTTTGTGCACATTCAGCAAGTATACGGCTGTTTTCTGATTTTTTTCAATTTTCTACTGTCCCATAACATAAACCTCACAAATAAAGTTAACATCTTATAAGATATACTTCTGTGCCCTCAGTGTTTGATTTTGCAATGATTTCACTGTTTTGGATGTGTTTTGCTATTTGTGTCTGTTTTTGTGCAAGTATACGGCTGTTTTCTGATTTTTTTCAATTTTCTACTGTCCCATAACATAAACCTCACAAATAAAGTTAAAATCTTATAAGATATACTTCTCTACCCTCAGTGATTTTGCAATGATTTCACTGTTTGGATGTGTTTTTCTATTTGTGTCTGTTTTTGTGCACATTCAGCAAGTATACGGCTGTTTTCTGATTTTTTTCAATTTTCTACTGTCCCATAACATGAACCTCACAAATAAAGTTAACATCTTATAAGATATACTTCTGTACCCTCAGTGTTTGATTTTGCAATGATTTCACTGTTTGGATGTGTTTTTCTATTTGTGTCTGTTTTTGTGCACATTCAGCAAGTATACGGCTGTTTTCTGATTTTTTTCAATTTTCTACTGTTCCATAACATAAACCTCACAAATAAAGTTAACATCTTATAAGATATACTTCTGTACCATCAGTGTTTGATTTTGCAATGATTTCACTGTTTGGATGTGTTTTTCTATTTGTGTCTGTTTTTGTGCAAGTATACGGCTGTTTTCTGATTTTTTTCAATTTTCTACTGTCCCATAACATAAACCTCACAAATAAAGTTAAAATCTTATAAGATATAGTTATTTACCCTCAGTGTTTGATTTTGCAATGATTTCACTGTTTGGATGTGTTTTTCTATTTGTGTCTGTTTTTGTGCAAGTATACGGCTGTTTTCTGATTTTTTTCAATTTTCTACTGTCCCATAACATAAACCTCACAAATAAAGTTAAAATCTTATAAGATATACTTCTCTACCCTCAGTGTTTGATTTTGCAATGATTTCACTGTTTGGATGTGTTTTTCTATTTGTGTCTGTTTTTGTGCACATTCAGCAAGTATACGGCTGTTTTCTGATTTTTTTCAATTTTCTACTGTCCCATAACATAAACTTCACAAATAAAGTTAAAATCTTATAAGATATAGTTATTTACCCTCAGTGTTTGATTTTGCAATGATTTCACTGTTTGGATGTGTTTTTCTATTTGTGTCTGTTTTTGTGCAAGTATACGGCTGTTTTCTGATTTTTTTCAATTTTCTACTGTCCCATAACATAAACCTCACAAATAAAGTTAACATCTTATAAGATATACTTCTGTACCCTCAGTGTTTGATTTTGCAATGATTTCACTGTTTGGATGTGTTTTTCTATTTGTGTCTGTTTTTGTGCACATTCAGCAAGTATACGGCTGTTTTCTGATTTTTTTCAATTTTCTACTGTTCCATAACATAAACCTCACAAATAAAGTTAACATCTTATAAGATATACTTCTGTACCATCAGTGTTTGATTTTGCAATGATTTCACTGTTTGGATGTGTTTTTCTATTTGTGTCTGTTTTTGTGCAAGTATACGGCTGTTTTCTGATTTTTTTCAATTTTCTACTGTCCCATAACATAAACCTCACAAATAAAGTTAACATCTTATAAGATATACTTCTGTACCCTCAGTGTTTGATTTTGCAATGATTTCACTGTTTGGATGTGTTTTGCTATTTGTGTCTGTTTTTGTGCACATTCAGCAAGTATACGGCTGTTTTCTGATTTTTTTCAATTTTCTACTGTCCCATAACATAAACCTCACAAATAAAGTTCAAATCTTATAAGATATAGTTATATGCCTTCAGTGTTTGATTTTGCAATGATTTCACTGTTTGGATGTGTTTTGCTATTTGTGTCTGTTTTTGTGCACATTCAGCAAGTATACAGCTGTTTTCTGATTTTTTTAAATTTTCTACTGTCCCATAACATAAACCTCACAAATAAAGTTAACATCTTATAATATATACTTCTGTACCCTCAGTGTTTGATTTTGCAATGATTTCACTGTTTGGATGTGTTTTTCTATTTGTGTCTGTTTTTGTGCACATTCAGCAAGTATACGGCTGTTTTCTGATTTTTTTCTATTTTCTACTGTCCCATAACATAAACCTCACAAATAAAATTAAAATCTTATAAGATATAGATATATGCCTTCAGTGTTTCATTTTGCAATGATTTCAATGTTTGGATGTGTTTTTCTATTTGTGTCTGTTTTTGTGCAAGTATACGGCTGTTTTCTGATTTTTTTCAATTTTCTACTGTCCCATAACATAAACCTCACAAATAAAGTTAAAATCTTATAAGATATACTTCTCTACCCTCAGTGTTTGATTTTGCAATGATTTCACTGTTTGGATGTGTTTTTCTATTTGTGTCTGTTTTTGTGCACATTCAGCAAGTATACGGCTGTTTTCTGATTTTTTTCAATTTTCTACTGTCCCATTACATAAACCTCACAAATAAAGTTAACATCTTATAAGATATACTTCTGTACCCTCAGTGTTTGATTTTGCAATGATTTCACTCTTTGGATGTGTTTTTCTATTTGTGTCTGTTTTTGTGCACATTCAGCAAGTATACGGCTGTTTTCTGATTTTTTTCAATTTTCTACTGTCCCAAAACATAAACCTCACAAATAAAGTTAACATCTTATAAGATATACTTCTGTACCCTCAGTGTTTGATTTTGCAATGATTTCACTGTTTGGATGTGTTTTTCTATTTGTGTCTGTTTTTGTGCAAGTATACGGCTGTTTTCTGATTTTTTTCAATTTTCTACTGTCCCATAACATAAACCTCACAAATAAAGTTAACATCTTATAAGATATACTTCTGTACCCTCAGTGTTTGATTTTGCAATGATTTCACTGTTTGGATGTGTTTTTCTATTTGTGTCTGTTTTTGTGCACATTCAGCAAGTATACGGCTGTTTTCTGATTTTTTTCAATTTTCTACTGTCCCATAACATAAACCTCACAAATAAAGTTAAAATCTTATAAGATATAGTTATATGCCTTCAGTGTTTGATTTTGCAATGATTTCAATGTTTGGATGTGTTTTGCTATTTGTGTCTGTTTTTGTGCACATTCAGCAAGTATACGGCTGTTTTCTGATTTTTTTCAATTTTCTACTGTCCCATAACATAAACCTCTCAAATAAAGTTAACATCTTATAAGATATACTTATGTACCCTCAGTGTTTGATTTTGCAATGATTTCACTGTTTGGATGTGTTTTTCTATTTGTGTCTGTTTTTGTGCACATTCAGCAAGTATACGGCTGTTTTCTGATTTTTTTCAATTTTCTACTGTCCCATAACATAAACCTCACAAATAAAGTTAAAATCTTATAAGATATACTTCTTTACCCTCAGTGTTTGATTTTGCAATGATTTCACTGTTTGGATGTGTTTTTCTATTTGTGTCTGTTTTTGTGCAAGTATACGGCTGTTTTCTGATTTTTTTCAATTTTCTACTGTCCCATAACATAAACCTCACAAATAAAGTTAAAATCTTATAAGATATAGTTATATGCCTTCAGTGTTTGATTTTGCAATGATTTCACTGTTTGGATGTGTTTTTCTATTTGTGTCTGTTTTTGTGCACATTCAGCAAGTATACGGCTGTTTTCTGATTTTTTTCAATTTTCTACTGTCCCATAACATAAACCTCACAAATAAAGTTAACATCTTATAAGATATACTTCTGTACCCTCAGTGTTTGATTTTGCAATGATTTCACTGTTTGGATGTGTTTTTCTATTTGTGTCTGTTTTTGTGCACATTCAGCAAGTATACGGCTGTTTTCTGATTTTTTTAAATTTTCTACTGTCCCATAACATAAACCTCACAAGTAAAGTTAACATCTTATAAGATATACTTCTGTACCCTCAGTGTTTGATTTTGCAATGATTTCACTGTTTGGATGTGTTTTTCTATTTGTGTCTGTTTTTGTGCAAGTATACGGCTGTTTTCTGATTTTTTTCAATTTTCTACTGTCCCATAACATAAACCTCACAAATAAAGTTAAAATCTTATAAGATATAGTTATTTACCCTCAGTGTTTGATTTAGCAGTTATTTCCCTGTTTAGATGTGTTTTTTTATTTGTGTCTGTTTTTGTGCACATTCAGCAAGTATACGGCTGTTTTCTGATTTTTTTAAATTTTCTACTGTCCCATAACATAAACCTCACAAATAAAGTTAACATCTTAGAAGATATAATTCTGTACCCTCAGTGTTTGATTTTGCAATGATTTCACTCTTTGGATGTGTTTTTCTATTTGTGTCTGTTTTTTTGCACATTCAGCAAGTATACGGCTGTTTTCTGATTTTTTTCAATTTTCTACTGTCCCATAACATAAACCTCACAAATAAAGTTAAAATCTTATAAGATATAGTTATATGCCTTCAGTGTTTGATTTTGCAATGATTTCACTGTTTGGATGTGTTTTTCTATTTGTGTCTGTTTTTGTGCAAGTATACGGCTGTTTTCTGATTTTTTTCAATTTTCTACTGTCCCATAACATAAACCTCACAAATAAAGTAAAAATCTTATAAGATATACTTCTGTACCCTCAGTGTTTGATTTTGCAATGATTTCACTGTTTGGATGTGTTTTTCTATTTGTGTCTGTTTTTGTGCAAGTATACGGCTGTTTTCTGATTTTTTTAAATTTTCTACTGTCCCATAACATAAACCTCACAAATAAAGTTAACATCTTATAAGATATACTTCTGTACCCTCAGTGTTTGATTTTGCAATGATTTCACTGTTTGGATGTGTTTTTCTATTTGTGTCTGTTTTTGTGCACATTCAGCAAGTATACGGCTGTTTTCTGATTTTTTTAAATTTTCTACTGTCCCATAACATAAACCTCACAAATAAAGTTAACATCTTATAAGATATACTTCTGTACCCTCAGTGTTTGATTTTGCAATGATTTCACTGTTTGGATGTGTTTTTCTATTTGTGTCTGTTTTTGTGCACATTCAGCAAGTATACGGCTGTTTTCTGATTTTTTTAAATTTTCTACTGTCCCATAACATAAACCTCACAAATAAAGTTAACATCTTATAAGATATACTTCTGTACCCTCAGTGTTTGATTTTGCAATGATTTCACTGTTTGGATGTGTTTTTCTATTTGTGTCTGTTTTTGTGCAAGTATACGGCTGTTTTCTGATTTTTTTCAATTTTCTACTGTCCCATAACATAAACCTCACAAATAAAGTTAACATCTTATAAGATATACTTCTGTACCCTCAGTGTTTGATTTTGCAATGATTTCACTGTTTGGATGTGTTTTTCTATTTGTGTCTGTTTTTGTGCAAGTATACGGCTGTTTTCTGATTTTTTTCAATTTTCTACTGTCCCATAACATAAACCTCACAAATAAAGTTAACATCTTATAAGATATACTTCTGTACCCTCAGTGTTTGATTTTGCAATGATTTCACTGTTTGGATGTGTTTTTCTATTTGTGTCTGTTTTTGTGCAAGTATACGGCTGTTTTCTGATTTTTTTCAATTTTCTACTGTCCCATAACATAAACCTCACAAATAAAGTTAACATTTTATAAGATATACTTCTGTACCCTCAGTGTTTGATTTTGCAATGATTTCACTGTTTGGATGTGTTTTTCTATTTGTGTCTGTTTTTGTGCAAGTATACGGCTGTTTTCTGATTTTTTTCAATTTTCTACTGTCCCATAACATAAACCTCACAAATAAAGTTAACATCTTATAAGATATACTTCTGTACCCTCAGTGTTTGATTTTGCAATGATTTCACTGTTTGGATGTGTTTTTCTATTTGTGTCTGTTTTTGTGCACATTCAGCAAGTATACGGCTGTTTTCTGATTTTTTTCAATTTTCTACTGTCCCATAACATAAACCTCACAAATAAAGTTAACATCTTATAAGATATACTTCTGTACCCTCAGTGTTTGATTTTGCAATGATTTCACTGTTTGGATGTGTTTTTCTTTTTGTGTCTGTTTGTGTGCAAGTATACGGCTGTTTTCTGATTTTTTTCAATTTTCTACTGTCCCATAACATAAACCTCACAAATAAAGTTAACATCTTATAAGATATACTTCTGTACCCTCAGTGTTTGATTTTGCAATGATTTCACTGTTTGGATGTGTTTTTCTATTTGTGTCTGTTTTTGTGCAAGTATACGGCTGTTTTCTGATTTTTTTCAATTTTCTACTGTCCCATAACATAAACCTCACAAATAAAGTTAACATCTTATAAGATATACTTCTGTACCCTCAGTGTTTGATTTTGCAATGATTTCACTGTTTGGATGTGTTTTTCTATTTGTGTCTGTTTTTGTGCACATTCAGCAAGTATACGGCTGTTTTCTGATTTTTTTCAATTTTCTACTGTCCCATAACATAAACCTCACAAATAAAGTTAACATCTTATAAGATATACTTCTGTACCCTCACTGTTTGATTTTGCAATGATTTCACTGTTTGGATGTGTTTTTCTATTTGTGTCTGTTTTTGTGCACATTCAGCAAGTATACGGCTTTTTTCTGATTTTTTTCAATTTTCTACTGTCCCATAAGATAAACCTCACAAATAAAGTTAAAATCTTATAAGATATAGTTATTTACCCTCAGTGTTTGATTTTGCAATTATTTCCCTGTTTAGATGTGTTTTTCTATTTGTGTCTGTTTTTGTGCACATTCAGCAAGTATACGGCTGTTTTCTGATTTTTTTCAATTTTCTACTGTCCCATAACATAAACCTCACAAATAAAGTTAAAATCTTATAAGATATAGTTATATGCCTTCAGTGTTTGATTTTGCAATGATTTCACTGTTTGGATGTGTTTTTCTATTTGTGTCTGTTTTTGTGCAAGTATACGGCTGTTTTCTGATTTTTTTAAATTTTCTACTGTCCCATAACATAAACCTCACAAATAAAGTTAAAATCTTATAAGATATACTTCTCTACCCTCAGTGTTTGATTTTGCAATGATTTCACTGTTTGGATGTGTTTTTCTATTTGTGTCTGTTTTTGTGCATATTCAGCAAGTATACGGCTGTTTTCTGATTTTTTTAAATTTTCTACTGTCCCATAACATAAACCTCACAAATAAAGTTAACATCTTATAAGATATACTTCTGTACCCTCAGTGTTTGATTTTGCAATGATTTCACTGTTTGGATGTGTTTTTCTATTTGTGTCTGTTTTTGTGCACATTCAGCAAGTATACGGCTGTTTTCTGATTTTTTTAAATTTTCTACTGTCCCATAACATAAACCTCACAAATAAAGTTAACATCTTATAAGATATACTTCTGTACCCTCAGTGTTTGATTTTGCAATGATTTCACTGTTTGGATGTGTTTTTCTATTTGTGTCTGTTTTTGTGCACATTCAGCAAGTATACGGCTGTTTTCTGATTTTTTTAAATTTTCTACTGTCCCATAACATAAACCTCACAAATAAAGTTAACATCTTATAAGATATACTTCTGTACCCTCAGTGTTTGATTTTGCAATGATTTCACTGTTTGGATGTGTTTTTCTATTTGTGTCTGTTTTTGTGCAAGTATACGGCTGTTTTCTGATTTTTTTAAATTTTCTACTGTCCCATAACATAAACCTCACAAATAAAGTTAACATCTTATAAGATATACTTCTGTACCCTCAGTGTTTGATTTTGCAATGATTTCACTGTTTGGATGTGTTTTTCTATTTGTGTCTGTTTTTGTGCACATTCAGCAAGTATACGGCTGTTTTCTGATTTTTTTCAATTTTCTACTGTCCCATAACATAAACCTCACAAATAAAGTTAACATCTTATAAGATATACTTCTGTACCCTCAGTGTTTGATTTTGCAATGATTTCACTCTTTGGATGTGTTTTTCTATTTGTGTCTGTTTTTGTGCAAGTATACGGCAGTTTTCTGATTTTTTTCAATTTTCTACTGTCCCATAACATAAACCTCACAAATAAAGTTAAAATCTTATAAGATATAGTTATATGCCTTCAGTGTTTGATTTTGCAATGATTTCACTGTTTGGATGTGTTTTTCTATTTGTGTCTGTTTTTGTGCAAGTATACGGCTGTTTTCTGATTTTTTTCAATTTTCTACTGTCCCATAACATAAACCTCACAAATAAAGTTAACATCTTATAAGATATACTTCTGTACCCTCAGTGTTTGATTTTGCAATGATTTCACTCTTTGGATGTGTTTTTCTATTTGTGTCTGTTTTTGTGCAAGTATACGGCTGTTTTCTGATTTTTTTCAATTTTCTACTGTCCCATAACATAAACCTCACAAATAAAGTTAACATCTTATAAGATATACTTCTGTACCCTCAGTGTTTGATTTTGCAATGATTTCACTCTTTGGATGTGTTTTTCTATTTGTGTCTGTTTTTGTGCAAGTATACGGCAGTTTTCTGATTTTTTTCAATTTTCTACTGTCCCATAACATAAACCTCACAAATAAAGTTAAAATCTTATAAGATATAGTTATATGCCTTCAGTGTTTGATTTTGCAATGATTTCACTGTTTGGATGTGTTTTTCTATTTGTGTCTGTTTTTGTGCAAGTATACGGCTGTTTTCTGATTTTTTTCAATTTTCTACTGTCCCATAACATAATCCTCACAAATAAAGTTAACATCTTATAAGATATACTTCTGTACCCTCAGTGTTTGATTTTGCAATGATTTCACTCTTTGGATGTGTTTTTCTATTTGTGTCTGTTTGTGTGCAAGTATACGGCTGTTTTCTGATTTTTTTCAATTTTCTACTGTCCCATAACATAAACCTCACAAATAAAGTTTACATCTTATAAGATATACTTCTGTACCCTCAGTGTTTGATTTTGCAATGATTTCACTGTTTGGATGTGTTTTTCTATTTGTGTCTGTTTTTGTGCACATTCAGCAAGTATATGGCTTTTTTCTGATTTTTTTCAATTTTCTACTGTCCCATAACATAAACCTCACAAATAAAGTTAAAATCTTATGAGATATAGTTATTTACCCTCAGTGTTTGATTTTGCAATTATTTCCCTGTTTAGATGTGTTTTTCTATTTGTGTCTGTTTTTGTGCACATTCAGCAAGTATACGGCTGTTTTCTGATTTTTTTCAATTTTCTACTGTCCCATAACATAAACCTCACAAATAAAGTTAAAATCTTATAAGATATAGTTATATGCCTTCAGTGTTTGATTTTGCAATGATTTCACTGTTTGGATGTGTTTTGCTATTTGTGTCTGTTTTTGTGCACATTCAGCAAGTATACGGCTGTTTTCTGATTTTTTTCAATTTTCTACTGTCCCATAACATAAACCTCACAAATAAAGTTAACATCTTATAAGATATATGTCTGTACCCTCAGTGTTTGATTTTGCAATGATTTCACTCTTTGGATGTGTTTTTCTATTTGTGTCTGTTTTTGTGCAAGTATACGGCAGTTTTCTGATTTTTTTCAATTTTCTACTGTCCCATAACATAAACCTCACAAATAAAGTTAAAATCTTATAAGATATAGTTATATGCCTTCAGTGTTTGATTTTGCAATGATTTCACTGTTTGGATGTGTTTTTCTATTTGTGTCTGTTTTTGTGCAAGTATACGGCTGTTTTCTGATTTTTTTCAATTTTCTACTGTCCCATAACATAAACCTCACAAATAAAGTTAACATCTTATAAGATATACTTCTGTACCCTCAGTGTTTGATTTTGCAATGATTTCACTCTTTGGATGTGTTTTTCTATTTGTGTCTGTTTTTGTGCAAGTATACGGCTGTTTTCTGATTTTTTTCAATTTTCTACTGTCCCATAACATAAACCTCACAAATAAAGTTAAAATCTTATAAGATATAGTTATATGTCTTCAGTGTTTGATTTTGCAATGATTTCACTGTTTGGATGTGTTTTTCTATTTGTGTCTGTTTTTGTGCAAGTATACGGCTGTTTTCTGATTTTTTTAAATTTTCTACTGTCCCATAACATAAACCTCACAAATAAAGTTAAAATCTTATAAGATATACTTCTGTACCCTCAGTGTTTGATTTTGCAATGATTTCACTCTTTGGATGTGTTTTTCTATTTGTGTCTGTTTTTGTGCAAGTATACGGCTGTTTTCTGATTTTTTTAAATTTTCTACTGTCCCATAACATAAACCTCACAAATAAAGTTAACATCTTATAAGATATACTTCTGTACCCTCAGTGTTTGATTTTGCAATGATTTCACTGTTTGGATGTGTTTTTCTATTTGTGTCTGTTTTTGTGCACATTCAGCAAGTATACGGCTGTTTTCTGATTTTTTTCAATTTTCTACTGTCCCATAACATAAACCTCACAAATAAAGTAAAAATCTTATAAGATATACTTCTGTACCCTCAGTGTTTGATTTTGCAATGATTTCACTGTTTGGATGTGTTTTTCTATTTGTGTCTGTTTTTGTGCACATTCAGCAAGTATACGGCTGTTTTCTGATTTTTTTCAATTTTCTACTGTCCCATAACATAAACCTCACAAATAAAGTAAAAATCTTATAAGATATACTTCTGTACCCTCAGTGTTTGATTTTGCAATGATTTCACTGTTTGGATGTGTTTTTCTATTTGTGTCTGTCCAAGTATACGGCTGTTTTCTGATTTTTTTCAATTTTCTACTGTCCCATAACATAAACCTCACAAATAAAGTTAAAATCTTATAAGATATACTTCTGTACCCTCAGTGTTTGATTTTGCAATGATTTCACTGTTTGGATGTGTTTTTCTATTTGTGTCTGTTTTTGTGCACTTTCAGCAAGTATACGGCTGTTTTCTGATTTTTTTCAATTTTCTACTGTCCCATAACATAAACCTCACAAATAAAGTTAACATCTTATAAGATATATGTCTGTACCCTCAGTGTTTGATTTTGCAATGATTTCACTCTTTGGATGTGTTTTTCTATTTGTGTCTGTTTTTGTGCAAGTATACGGCAGTTTTCTGATTTTTTTCAATTTTCTACTGTCCCATAACATAAACCTCACAAATAAAGTTAAAATCTTATAAGATATAGTTATATGCCTTCAGTGTTTGATTTTGCAATGATTTCACTGTTTGGATGTGTTTTTCTATTTGTGTCTGTTTTTGTGCAAGTATACGGCTGTTTTCTGATTTTTTTCAATTTTCTACTGTCCCATAACATAAACCTCACAAATAAAGTTAACATCTTATAAGATATACTTCTGTACCCTCAGTGTTTGATTTTGCAATGATTTCACTCTTTGGATGTGTTTTTCTATTTGTGTCTGTTTTTGTGCAAGTATACGGCTGTTTTCTGATTTTTTTCAATTTTCTACTGTCCCATAACATAAACCTCACAAATAAAGTTAAAATCTTATAAGATATAGTTATATGCCTTCAGTGTTTGATTTTGGAATGATTTCACTGTTTGGATGTGTTTTTCTATTTGTGTCTGTTTTTGTGCACATTCAGCAAGTATACGGCTGTTTTCTGATTTTTTTCAATTTTCTACTGTCCCATAACATAAACCTCACAAATAAAGTTAAAATCTTATAAGATATACTTCTGTACCCTCAGTGTTTGATTTTGCAATGATTTCACTCTTTGGATGTGTTTTTCTATTTGTGTCTGTTTTTGTGCAAGTATACGGCTGTTTTCTGATTTTTTTAAATTTTCTACTGTCCCATAACATAAACCTCACAAATAAAGTTAACATCTTATAAGATATACTTCTGTACCCTCAGTGTTTGATTTTGCAATGATTTCACTGTTTGGATGTGTTTTTCTATTTGTGTCTGTTTTTGTGCACATTCAGCAAGTATACGGCTGTTTTCTGATTTTTTTCAATTTTCTACTGTCCCATAACATAAACCTCACAAATAAAGTAAAAATCTTATAAGATATACTTCTGTACCCTCAGTGTTTGATTTTGCAATGATTTCACTGTTTGGATGTGTTTTTCTATTTGTGTCTGTTTTTGTGCACATTCAGCAAGTATACGGCTGTTTTCTGATTCTTTTCAATTTTCTACTGTCCCATAACATAAACCTCACAAATAAAGTAAAAATCTTATAAGATATACTTCTGTACCCTCAGTGTTTGATTTTGCAATGATTTCACTGTTTGGATGTGTTTTTCTATTTGTGTCTGTCCAAGTATACGGCTGTTTTCTGATTTTTTTCAATTTTCTACTGTCCCATAACATAAACCTCACAAATAAAGTTAAAATCTTATAAGATATACTTCTGTACCCTCAGTGTTTGATTTTGCAATGATTTCACTGTTTGGATGTGTTTTTCTATTTGTGTCTGTTTTTGTGCACTTTCAGCAAGTATACGGCTGTTTTCTGATTTTTTTCAATTTTCTACTGTCCCATAACATAAACCTCACAAATAAAGTTAACATCTTATAAGATATACTTCTGTACCCTCAGTGTTTGATTTTGCAATGATTTCACTGTTTGGATGTGTTTTTCTATTTGTGTCTGTTTTTGTGCACATTCAGCAAGTATACGGCTGTTTTCTGATTTTTTTAAATTTTCTACTGTCCCATAACATAAACCTCACAAATAAAGTTAACATCTTATAAGATATACTTCTGTACCCTCAGTGTTTGATTTTGCAATGATTTCACTCTTTGGATGTGTTTTTCTATTTGTGTCTGTTTTTGTGCAAGTATACGGCAGTTTTCTGATTTTTTTCAATTTTCTACTGTCCCATAACATAAACCTCACAAATAAAGTTAAAATCTTATAAGATATAGTTATATGCCTTCAGTGTTTGATTTTGCAATGATTTCACTGTTTGGATGTGTTTTTCTATTTGTGTCTGTTTTTGTGCAAGTATACGGCTGTTTTCTGATTTTTTTCAATTTTCTACTGTCCCATAACATAAACCTCACAAATAAAGTTAGCATCTTATAAGATATACTTCTGTACCCTCAGTGTTTGATTTTGCAGTGATTTCACTCTTTGGATGTGTTTTTCTATTTGTGTCTGTTTTTGTGCAAGTATACGGCTGTTTTCTGATTTTTTTAAATTTTCTACTGTCCCATAACATAAACCTCACAAATAAAGTTAACATCTTATAAGATATACTTCTGTACCCTCAGTGTTTGATTTTGCAATGATTTCACTGTTTGGATGTGTTTTTCTATTTGTGTCTGTTTTTGTGCACATTCAGCAAGTATACGGCTGTTTTCTGATTTTTTTAAATTTTCTACTGTCCCATAACATAAACCTCACAAATAAAGTTAACATCTTATAAGATATACTTCTGTACCCTCAGTGTTTGATTTTGCAATGATTTCACTGTTTGGATGTGTTTTTCTTTTTGTGTCTGTTTTTGTGCAAGTATACGGCTGTTTTCTGATTTTTTTCAATTTTCTACTGTCCCATAACATAAACCTCACAAATAAAGTTAACATCTTATAAGATATACTTCTGTACCCTCAGTGTTTGATTTTGCAATGATTTCACTGTTTGGATGTGTTTTTCTATTTGTGTCTGTTTTTGTGCACATTCAGCAAGTATACGGCTGTTTTCTGATTTTTTTCAATTTTCTACTGTCCCATAACATAAACCTCACAAATAAAGTTAACATCTTATAAGATATACTTCTGTACCCTCAGTGTTTGATTTTGCAATGATTTCACTGTTTGGATGTGTTTTTCTATTTGTGTCTGTTTTTGTGCAAGTATACGGCTGTTTTCTGATTTTTTTCAATTTTCTACTGTCCCATAACATAAACCTCACAAATAAAGTTAACATCTTATAAGATATACTTCTGTACCCTCAGTGTTTGATTTTGCAATGATTTCACTCTTTGGATGTGTTTTTCTATTTGTGTCTGTTTCTGTGCAAGTATACGGCAGTTTTCTGATTTTTTTCAATTTTCTACTGTCCCATAACATAAACCTCACAAATAAAGTTAAAATCTTATAAGATATAGTTATATGCCTTCAGTGTTTGATTTTGCAATGATTTCACTGTTTGGATGTGTTTTTCTATTTGTGTCTGTTTTTGTGCAAGTATACGGCTGTTTTCTGATTTTTTTCAATTTTCTACTGTCCCATAACATAAAACTCACAAATAAAGTTAACATCTTATAAGATATACTTCTGTACCCTCAGTGTTTGATTTTGCAATGATTTCACTCTTTGGATGTGTTTTTCTATTTGTGTCTGTTTTTGTGCAAGTATACGGCTGTTTTCTGATTTTTTTCAATTTTCTACTGTCCCATAACATAAACCTCACAAATAAAGTTAAAATCTTATAAGATATACTTCTGTACCCTCAGTGTTTGATTTTGCAATGATTTCACTGTTTGGATGTGTTTTTCTATTTGTGTCTGTTTTTGTGCACATTCAGCAAGTATACGGCTGTTTTCTGATTTTTTTAAATTTTCTACTGTCCCATAACATAAACCTCACAAATAAAGTTAACATCTTATAAGATATACTTCTGTACCCTCAGTGTTTGATTTTGCAATGATTTCACTCTTTGGATGTGTTTTTCTATTTGTGTCTGTTTTTGTGCAAGTATACGGCTGTTTTCTGATTTTTTTCAATTTTCTACTGTCCCATAACATAAACCTCACAAATAAAGTTAAAATCTTATAAGATATACTTCTGTACCCTCAGTGTTTGATTTTGCAATGATTTCACTCTTTGGATGTGTTTTTCTATTTGTGTCTGTTTTTGTGCACATTCAGCAAGTATACGGCTTTTTTCTGATTTTTTTCAATTTTCTACTGTCCCATAACATAAACCTCACAAATAAAGTTAAAATCTTATGAGATATAGTTATTTACCCTCAGTGTTTGATTTTGCAATTATTTCCCTGTTTAGATGTGTTTTTCTATTTGTGTCTGTTTTTGTGCACATTCAGCAAGTATACGGCTGTTTTCTGATTTTTTTCAATTTTCTACTGTCCCATAACATAAACCTCACAAATAAAGTTAACATCTTATAAGATATATGTCTGTACCCTCAGTGTTTGATTTTGCAATGATTTCACTGTTTGGATGTGTTTTTCTATTTGTGTCTGTTTTTGTGCACATTCAGCAAGTATACGGCTGTTTTCTGATTTTTTTCAATTTTCTACTGTCCCATAACATAAACCTCACAAATAAAGTTAACATCTTATAAGATATACTTCTGTACACTCAGTGTTTGATTTTGCAATGATTTCACTGTTTGGATGTGTTTTTCTATTTGTGTCTGTTTTTGTGCACATTCAGCAAGTATACGGCTGTTTTCTGATTTTTTTCAATTTTCTACTGTCCCATAACATAAACCTCACAAATAAAGTTAACATCTTATAAGATATACTTCTGTACCCTCAGTGTTTGATTTTGCAATGATTTCACTCTTTGGATGTGTTTTTCTATTTGTGTCTGTTTTTGTGCAAGTATACGGCTGTTTTCTGATTTTTTTCAATTTTCTACTGTCCCATAACATAAACCTCACAAATAAAGTTAAAATCTTATAAGATATAGTTATATGTCTTCAGTGTTTGATTTTGCAATGATTTCACTGTTTGGATGTGTTTTTCTATTTGTGTCTGTTTTTGTGCAAGTATACGGCTGTTTTCTGATTTTTTTCAATTTTCTACTGTCCCATAACATAAACCTCACAAATAAAGTAAAAATCTTATAAGATATACTTCTGTACCCTCAGTGTTTGATTTTGCAATGATTTCACTGTTTGGATGTGTTTTTCTATTTGTGTCTGTCCAAGTATACGGCTGTTTTCTGATTTTTTTCAATTTTCTACTGTCCCATAACATAAACCTCACAAATAAAGTTAAAATCTTATAAGATATACTTCTGTACCCTCAGTGTTTGATTTTGCAATGATTTCACTGTTTGGATGTGTTTTTCTATTTGTGTCTGTTTTTGTGCACATTCAGCAAGTATACGGCTGTTTTCTGATTTTTTTAAATTTTCTACTGTCCCATAACATAAACCTCACAAATAAAGTTAACATCTTATAAGATATACTTCTGTACCCTCAGTGTTTGATTTTGCAATGATTTCACTCTTTGGATGTGTTTTTCTATTTGTGTCTGTTTTTGTGCAAGTATACGGCTGTTTTCTGATTTTTTTCAATTTTCTACTGTCCCATAACATAAACCTCACAAATAAAGTTAAAATCTTATAAGATATAGTTATATGTCTTCAGTGTTTGATTTTGCAATGATTTCACTGTTTGGATGTGTTTTTCTATTTGTGTCTGTTTTTGTGCAAGTATACGGCTGTTTTCTGATTTTTTTCAATTTTCTACTGTCCCATAACATAAACCTCACAAATAAAGTTAAAATCTTATAAGATATAGTTATATGCCTTCAGTGTTTGATTTTGCAATGATTTCACTGTTTGGATGTGTTTTGCTATTTGTGTCTGTTTTTGTGCACATTCAGCAAGTATACGGCTGTTTTCTGATTTTTTTAAATTTTCTACTGTCCCATAACATAAACCTCACAAATAAAGTTAACATCTTATAAGATATACTTCTGTACCCTCAGTGTTTGATTTTGCAATGATTTCACTGTTTGGATGTGTTTTTCTATTTGTGTCTGTTTTTGTGCAAGTATACGGCTGTTTTCTGATTTTTTTCAATTTTCTACTGTCCCATAACATAAACCTCACAAATAAAGTTAACATCTTATAAGATATACTTCTGTACCCTCAGTGTTTGATTTTGCAATGATTTCACTGTCTGGATGTGTTTTTCTATTTGTGTCTGTTTTTGTGCAAGTATAAGGCTGTTTTCTGATTTTTTTCAATTTTCTACTGTCCCATAACATAAACCTCACAAATAAAGTTAACATCTTATAAGATATATGTCTGTACCCTCAGTGTTTGATTTTGCAATGATTTCACTGTTTGGATGTGTTTTTCTATTTGTGTCTGTTTTTGTGCACATTCAGCAAGTATACGGCTGTTTTCTGATTTTTTTCAATTTTCTACTGTCCCATAACATAAACCTCACAAATAAAGTTAACATCTTATAAGATATACTTCTGTACCCTCAGTGTTTGATTTTGCAATGATTTCACTCTTTGGATGTGTTTTTCTATTTGTGTCTGTTTTTGTGCACATTCAGCAAGTATACGGCTGTTTTCTGATTTTTTTCAATTTTCTACTGTCCCATAACATAAACCTCACAAATAAAGTTAAAATCTTATGAGATATAGTTATTTACCCTCAGTGTTTGATTTTGCAATTATTTCCCTGTTTAGATGTGTTTTTCTATTTGTGTCTGTTTTTGTGCACATTCAGCAAGTATACGGCTGTTTTCTGATTTTTTTCAATTTTCTACTGTCCCATAACATAAACCTCACAAATAAAGTTAAAATCTTATAAGATATAGTTATATGCCTTCAGTGTTTGATTTTGCAATGATTTCACTGTTTGGATGTGTTTTGCTATTTGTGTCTGTTTTTGTGCACATTCAGCAAGTATACGGCTGTTTTCTGATGTTTTTAAATTTTCTACTGTCCCATAACATAAACCTCACAAATAAAGTTAAGATGTTATAAGATATAGTTATATGCCTTCAGTGTTTGATTTTGCAATGATTTCACTGTTTGGATGTGTTTTTCTATTTGTGTCTGTTTTTGTGCAAGTATACGGCTGTTTTCTGATTTTTTTCAATTTTCTACTGTCCCATAACATAAACCTCACAAATAAAGTTAACATCTTATAAGATATACTTCTGTACCCTCAGTGTTTGATTTTGCAATGATTTCACTGTTTGGATGTGTTTTTCTATTTGTGTCTGTTTTTGTGCACATTCAGCAAGTATACGGCTTTTTTCTGATTTTTTTCAATTTTCTACTGTCCCATAACATAAACCTCACAAATAAAGTTAAAATCTTATGAGATATAGTTATATGCCTTCAGTGTTTGATTTTGCAATGATTTCACTGTTTGGATGTGTTTTGCTATTTGTGTCTGTTTTTGTGCACATTCAGCAAGTATACGGCTGTTTTCTGATTTTTTTCAATTTTCTACTGTCCCATAACATAAACCTCACAAATAAAGTTAACATCTTATAAGATATACTTCTGTACCCTCAGTGTTTGATTTTGCAATGATTTCACTGTTTGGATGTGTTTTTCTATTTGTGTCTGTTTTTGTGCAAGTATACAGCTGTTTTCTGATTTTTTTCAATTTTCTACTGTCCCATAACATAAACCTCACAAATAAAGTTAACATCTTATAAGATATATGTCTGTACCCTCAGTGTTTGATTTTGCAATGATTTCACTGTTTGGATGTGTTTTTCTATTTGTGTCTGTTTTTGTGCACATTCAGCAAGTATACGGCTGTTTTCTGATTTTTTTCAATTTTCTACTGTCCCATAACATAAACCTCACAAATAAAGTTAACATCTTATAAGATATACTTCTGTACCCTCAGTGTTTGATTTTGCAATGATTTCACTCTTTGGATGTGTTTTTCTATTTGTGTCTGTTTTTGTGCACATTCAGCAAGTATACGGCTGTTTTCTGATTTTTTTCAATTTTCTACTGTCCCATAACATAAACCTCACAAATAAAGTTAAAATCTTATGAGATATAGTTATTTACCCTCAGTGTTTGATTTTGCAATTATTTCCCTGTTTAGATGTGTTTTTCTATTTGTGTCTGTTTTTGTGCACATTCAGCAAGTATACGGCTGTTTTCTGATTTTTTTCAATTTTCTACTGTCCCATAACATAAACCTCACAAATAAAGTTAAAATCTTATAAGATATAGTTATATGCCTTCAGTGTTTGATTTTGCAATGATTTCACTGTTTGGATGTGTTTTGCTATTTGTGTCTGTTTTTGTGCACATTCAGCAAGTATACGGCTGTTTTCTGATTTTTTTAAATTTTCTACTGTCCCATAACATAAACCTCACAAATAAAGTTAACATCTTATAAGATATACTTCTGTACCCTCAGTGTTTGATTTTGCAATGATTTCACTGTTTGGATGTGTTTTTCTATTTGTGTCTGTTTTTGTGCAAGTATACGGCTGTTTTCTGATTTTTTTCAATTTTCTACTGTCCCATAACATAAACCTCACAAATAAAGTTAAAATCTTATGAGATATAGTTATTTACCCTCAGTGTTTGATTTTGCAATTATTTCCCTGTTTAGATGTGTTTTTCTATTTGTGTCTGTTTTTGTGCACATTCAGCAAGTATACGGCTGTTTTCTGATTTTTTTCAATTTTCTACTGTCCCATAACATAAACCTCACAAATAAAGTTAAAATCTTATAAGATATAGTTATATGCCTTCAGTGTTTGATTTTGCAATGATTTCACTGTTTGGATGTGTTTTGCTATTTGTGTCTGTTTTTGTGCACATTCAGCAAGTATACGGCTGTTTTCTGATGTTTTTAAATTTTCTACTGTCCCATAACATAAACCTCACAAATAAAGTTAACATCTTATAAGATATACTTCTGTACCCTCAGTGTTTGATTTTGCAATGATTTCACTGTTTGGATGTGTTTTTCTATTTGTGTCTGTTTTTGTGCAAGTATACGGCTGTTTTCTGATTTTTTTCAATTTTCTACTGTCCCATAACATAAACCTCACAAATAAAGTTAACATCTTATAAGATATACTTCTGTACCCTCAGTGTTTGATTTTGCAATGATTTCACTCTCTGGATGTGTTTTTCTATTTGTGTCTGTTTTTGTGCAAGTATACGGCTGTTTTCTGATTTTTTTCAATTTTCTACTGTCCCATAACATAAACCTCACAAATAAAGTTAACATCTTATAAGATATATGTCTGTACCCTCAGTGTTTGATTTTGCAATGATTTCACTGTTTGGATGTGTTTTTCTATTTGTGTCTGTTTTTGTGCACATTCAGCAAGTATACGGCTGTTTTCTGATTTTTTTCAATTTTCTACTGTCCCATAACATAAACCTCACAAATAAAGTTAACATCTTATAAGATATACTTCTGTACCCTCAGTGTTTGATTTTGCAATGATTTCACTGTTTGGATGTGTTTTTCTATTTGTGTCTGTTTTTGTGCAAGTATACGGCTGTTTTCTGATTTTTTTCAATTTTCTACTGTCCCATAACATAAACCTCACAAATAAAGTTAAAATGTTATAAGATATAGTTATATGCCTTCAGTGTTTGATTTTGCAATGATTTCACTGTTTGGATGTGTTTTTCTATTTGTGTCTGTTTTTGTGCAAGTATACGGCTGTTTTCTGATTTTTTTCAATTTTCTACTGTCCCATAACATAAACCTCACAAATAAAGTTAACATCTTATAAGATATATGTCTGTACCCTCAGTGTTTGATTTTGCAATGATTTCACTGTTTGGATGTGATTTTCTATTTGTGTCTGTTTTTGTGCACATTCAGCAAGTATACGGCTGTTTTCTGATTTTTTTAAATTTTCTACTGTCCCATAACATAAACCTCACAAATAAAGTTAACATCTTATAAGATATACTTCTGTACCCTCACTGTTTGATTTTGCAATGATTTCACTCTTTGGATGTGTTTTTCTATTTGTGTCTGTTTTTGTGCAAGTATACGGCTGTTTTCTGATTTTTTTAAATTTTCTACTGTCCCATAACATAAATCTCACAAATAAAGTTAACATCTTATAAGATATACTTCTGTACCCTCAGTGTTTGATTTTGCAATGATTTCACTGTCTGGATGTGTTTTTCTATTTGTGTCTGTTTTTGTGCACATTCAGCAAGTATACGGCTGTTTTCTGATTTTTTTAAATTTTCTACTGTCCCATAACATAAACCTCACAAATAAAGTTAACATCTTATAAGATATACTTCTGTACCCTCAGTGTTTGATTTTGCAATGATTTCACTGTTTGGATGTGTTTTTCTATTTGTGTCTGTTTTGTGCAAGTATACGGCTGTTTTCTGATTTTTTTCAATTTTCTACTGTCCCATAACATAAACCTCACAAATAAAGTTAACATCTTATAAGATATACTTCTGTACCCTCAGTGTTTGATTTTGCAATGATTTCACTGTCTGGATGTGTTTTTCTATTTGTGTCTGTTTTTGTGCACATTCAGCAAGTATACGGCTGTTTTCTGATTTTTTTCAATTTTCTACTGTCCCAAAACATAAACCTCACAAATAAAGTTAAAATCTTATAAGATATAGTTATATGCCTTCAGTGTTTGATTTTGCAATGATTTCACTGTTTGGATGTGTTTTTCTATTTGTGTCTGTTTTTGTGCACATTCAGCAAGTATACGGCTGTTTTCTGATTTTTTTAAATTTTCTACTGTCCCATAACATAAACCTCACAAATAAAGTTAAAATCTTATAAGATATAGTTATATGCCTTCAGTGTTTGATTTTGCAATGATTTCACTGTTTGGATGTGTTTTTCTATTTGTGTCTGTTTTTGTGCAAGTATACGGCTGTTTTCTGATTTTTTTCAATTTTCTACTGTCCCATAACATAAACCTCACAAATAAAGTTAACATCTTATAAGATATACTTCTGTACCCTCAGTGTTTGATTTTGCAATGATTTCACTCTTTGGATGTGTTTTTCTATTTGTGTCTGTTTTTGTGCAAGTATACGGCTGTTTTCTGATTTTTTTAAATTTTCTACTGTCCCATAACATAAACCTCACAAATAAAGTTAACATCTTATAAGATATACTTCTGTACCCTCAGTGTTTGATTTTGCAATGATTTCACTGTCTGGATGTGTTTTTCTATTTGTGTCTGTTTTTGTGCACATTCAGCAAGTATACGGCTGTTTTCTGATTTTTTTCAATTTTCTACTGTCCCATAACATAAACCTCACAAATAAAGTTAACATCTTATAAGATATACTTCTGTACCCTCAGTGTTTGATTTTGCAATGATTTCACTCTTTGGATGTGTTTTTCTATTTGTGTCTGTTTTTGTGCAAGTATACGGCTGTTTTCTGATTTTTTTCAATTTTCTACTGTCCCATAACATAAACCTCACAAATAAAGTTAAAATCTTATAAGATATAGTTATATGCCTTCAGTGTTTGATTTTGCAATGATTTCACTGTTTGGATGTGTTTTGCTATTTGTGTCTGTTTTTGTGCACATTCAGCAAGTATACGGCTGTTTTCTGATTTTTTTAAATTTTCTACTGTCCCATAACATAAACCTCACAAATAAAGTTAACATCTTATAAGATATACTTCTGTACCCTCAGTGTTTGATTTTGCAATGATTTCACTGTTTGGATGTGTTTTTCTATTTGTGTCTGTTTTTGTGCAAGTATACGGCTGTTTTCTGATTGTTTTCAATTTTCTACTGTCCCATAACATAAACCTCACAAATAAAGTTAACATCTTATAAGATATACTTCTGTACCCTCAGTGTTTGATTTTGCAATGATTTCACTGTCTGGATGTGTTTTTCTATTTGTGTCTGTTTTTGTGCACATTCAGCAAGTATACGGCTGTTTTCTGATTTTTTTCAATTTTCTACTGTCCCATAACATAAACCTCACAAATAAAGTTAAAATCTTATAAGATATAGTTATATGCCTTCAGTGTTTGATTTTGGAAAGATTTCACTGTTTGGATGTGTTTTTCTATTTGTGTCTGTTTTTGTGCACATTCAGCAAGTATACGGCTGTTTTCTGATTTTTTTCAATTTTCTACTGTCCCATAACATAAACCTCACAAATAAAGTAAAAATCTTATAAGATATAGTTATATGCCTTCAGTGTTTGATTTTGCAATGATTTCACTGTTTGGATGTGTTTTTCTATTTGTGTCTGTTTTTGTGCAAGTGTACGGCTGTTTTCTGATTTTTTTCAATTTTCTACTGTCCCATAACATAAACCTCACAAATAAAGTTAACATCTTATAAGATATACTTCTGTACCCTCAGTGTTTGATTTTGCAATGATTTCACTGTTTGGATGTGTTTTTCTATTTGTGTCTGTTTTTGTGCACATTCAGCAAGTATACGGCTGTTTTCTGATTTTTTTAAATTTTCTACTGTCCCATAACATAAACCTCACAAATAAAGTTAAAATCTTATAAGATATAGTTATATGCCTTCAGTGTTTGATTTTGCAATGATTTCACTGTTTGGATGTGTTTTTCTATTTGTGTCTGTTTTTGTGCACATTCAGCAAGTATACGGCTGTTTTCTGATTTTTTTCAATTTTCTACTGTCCCATAACATAAACCACACAAATAAAGTAAAAATCTTATAAGATATAATTATATGCCTTCAGTGTTTGATTTTGCAATGATTTCACTGTTTGGATGTGTTTTTCTATTTGTGTCTGTTTTTGTGCAAGTATACGGCTGTTTTCTGATTTTTTTCAATTTTCTACTGTCCCATAACATAAACCTCACAAATAAAGTTAACATCTTATAAGATATACTTCTGTACCCTCATTGTTTGATTTTGCAATGATTTCACTCTTTGGATGTGTTTTTCTATTTGTGTCTGTTTTTGTGCAAGTATACGGCTGTTTTCTGATTTTTTTCAATTTTCTACTGTCCCATAACATAAACCTCACAAATAAAGTTAACATCTTATAAGATATACTTCTCTACCCTCAGTGTTTGATTTTGCAATGATTTCACTGTTTGGATGTGTTTTTCTATTTGTGTCTGTTTTTGTGCACATTCAGCAAGTATACAGCTGTTTTCTGATTTTTTTCAATTTTCTACTGTCCCATAACATAAACCTCACAAATAAAGTTAAAATCTTATAAGATATAGTTATATGCCTTCAGTGTTTGATTTTGCAATGATTTCACTGTTTGGATGTGTTTTTCTATTTGTGTCTGTTTTTGTGCACATTCAGCAAGTATACGGCTGTTTTCTGATTTTTTTCAATTTTCTACTGTCCCATAACATAAACCTCACAAATAAAGTTAACATCTTATAAGATATACTTCTGTACCCTCAGTGTTTGATTTTGCAATGATTTCACTCTTTGGATGTGTTTTTCTATTTGTGTCTGTTTTTGTGCAAGTATACGGCTGTTTTCTGATTTTTTTCAATTTTCTACTGTCCCATAACATAAACCTCACAAATAAAGTTAAAATCTTATAAGATATACTTCTGTACCCTCAGTGTTTGATTTTGCAATGATTTCACTGTTTGGATGTGTTTTTCTATTTGTGTCTGTTTTTGTGCACATTCAGCAAGTATAAGGCTGTTTTCTGATTTTTTTAAATTTTCTACTGTCCCATAACATAAACCTCACAAATAAAGTTAACATCTTATAAGATATACTTCTGTACCCTCAGTGTTTGATTTTGCAATGATTTCACTCTTTGGATGTGTTTTTCTATTTGTGTCTGTTTTTGTGCAAGTATACGGCTGTTTTCAGATTTTTTTCAATTTTCTACTGTCCCATAACATAAACCTCACAAATAAAGTTAACATCTTATAAGATATACTTCTGTACCCTCAGTGTTTGATTTTGCAATGATTTCACTCTTTGGATGTGTTTTTCTATTTGTGTCTGTTTTTGTGCACATTCAGCAAGTATACGGCTGTTTTCTGATTTTTTTCAATTTTCTACTGTCCCATAACATAAACCTCACAAATAAAGTTAACATCTTATAAGATATACTTCTGTACCCTCAGTGTTTGATTTTGCAATGATTTCACTGTTTGGATGTGTTTTTCTATTTGTGTCTGTTTTTGTGCACATTCAGCAAGTATACGGCTGTTTTCTGATTTTTTTAAATTTTCTACTGTCCCATAACATAAACCTCACAAATAAAGTTAACATCTTATAAGATATACTTCTGTACCCTCAGTGTTTGATTTTGCAATGATTTCACTCTTTGGATGTGTTTTTCTATTTCTATCTGTTTTTGTGCAAGTATACGGCTGTTTTCTGATTTTTTTCAATTTTCTACTGTCCCATAACATAAACCTCACAAATAAAGTTAAAATCTTATAAGATATACTTCTGTACCCTCAGTGTTTGATTTTGCAATGATTTCACTGTTTAGATGTGTTTTTCTATTTGTGTCTGTTTTTGTGCACATTCAGCAAGTATACGGCTGTTTTCTGATTTTTTTCAATTTTCTACTGTCCCATAACATAAACCTCACAAATAAAGTTAAAATCTTATAAGATATAGTTATATGCCTTCAGTGTTTGATTTTGGAATGATTTCACTGTTTGGATGTGTTTTTCTATTTGTGTCTGTTTTTGTGCACATTCAGCAAGTATACGGCTGTTTTCTGATTTTTTTCAATTTTCTACTGTCCCATATCATAAACCTCACAAATAAAGTTAAAATCTTATAAGATATACTTCTGTACCCTCAGTGTTTGATTTTGCAATGATTTCACTGTTTGGATGTGTTTTTCTATTTGTGTCTGTTTTTGTGCAAGTATACGGCTGTTTTCTGATTTTTTTCAATTTTCTACTGTCCCATAACATAAACCTCACAAATAAAGTTAACATCTTATAAGATATACTTCTGTACCCTCAGTGTTTGATTTTGCAATGATTTCACTCTTTGGATGTGTTTTTCTATTTGTGTCTGTTTTTGTGCACATTCAGCAAGTATACGGCTGTTTTCTGATTTTTTTCAATTTTCTACTGTCCCATAACATAAACCTCACAAATAAAGTTAACATCTTATAAGATATACTTCTGTACCCTCAGTGTTTGATTTTGCAATGATTTCACTGTTTGGATGTGTTTTTCTATTTGTGTCTGTTTTTGTGCACATTCAGCAAGTATACAGCTTTTTTCTGATTTTTTTCAATTTTCTACTGTCCCATAACATAAACCTCACAAATAAAGTTAAAATCTTATAAGATATAGTTATTTACCCTCAGTGTTTGATTTTGCAATTATTTCCCTGTTTAGATGTGTCTTTCTATTTGTGTCTGTTTTTGTGCACATTCAGCAAGTATACGGCTGTTTTCTGATTTTTTTCAATTTTCTACTGTCCCATAACATAAACCTCACAAATAAAGTAAAAATCTTATAAGATATAGTTATATGCCTTCAGTGTTTGATTTTGCAATGATTTCACTGTTTGGATGTGTTTTTCTATTTGTGTCTGTTTTTGTGCACATTCAGCAAGTATACGGCTGTTTTCTGATTTTTTTCAATTTTCTACTGTCCCATAACATAAACCTCAGAAATAAAGTTAAAATCTTATAAGATATAGTTATATGCCTTCAGTGTTTGATTTTGCAATGATTTCACTGTTTGGATGTGTTTTTCTATTTGTGTCTGTTTTTGTGCAAGTATACGGCTGTTTTCTGATTTTTTTAAATTTTCTACTGTCCCATAACATAAACCTCACAAATAAAGTTAACATCTTATAAGATATACTTCTGTACCCTCAGTGTTTGATTTTGCAATGATTTCACTGTTTGGATGTGTTTTTCTATTTGTGTCTGTTTTTGTGCACATTCAGCAAGTATACGGCTGTTTTCTGATTTTTTTAAATTTTCTACTGTCCCATAACATAAACCTCACAAATAAAGTTAACATCTTATAAGATATACTTCTGTACCCTCAGTGTTTGATTTTGCAATGATTTCACTCTTTGGATGTGTTTTTCTATTTCTATCTGTTTTTGTGCAAGTATACGGCTGTTTTCTGATTTTTTTCAATTTTCTACTGTCCCATAACATAAACCTCACAAATAAAGTTAAAATCTTATAAGATATACTTCTGTACCCTCAGTGTTTGATTTTGCAATGATTTCACTGTTTAGATGTGTTTTTCTATTTGTGTCTGTTTTTGTGCACATTCAGCAAGTATACGGCTGTTTTCTGATTTTTTTCAATTTTCTACTGTCCCATAACATAAACCTCACAAATAAAGTTAAAATCTTATAAGATATAGTTATATGCCTTCAGTGTTTGATTTTGGAATGATTTCACTGTTTGGATGTGTTTTTCTATTTGTGTCTGTTTTTGTGCACATTCAGCAAGTATACGGCTGTTTTCTGATTTTTTTCAATTTTCTACTGTCCCATATCATAAACCTCACAAATAAAGTTAAAATCTTATAAGATATACTTCTGTACCCTCAGTGTTTGATTTTGCAATGATTTCACTGTTTGGATGTGTTTTTCTATTTGTGTCTGTTTTTGTGCAAGTATACGGCTGTTTTCTGATTTTTTTCAATTTTCTACTGTCCCATAACATAAACCTCACAAATAAAGTTAACATCTTATAAGATATACTTCTGTACCCTCAGTGTTTGATTTTGCAATGATTTCACTCTTTGGATGTGTTTTTCTATTTGTGTCTGTTTTTGTGCACATTCAGCAAGTATACGGCTGTTTTCTGATTTTTTTCAATTTTCTACTGTCCCATAACATAAACCTCACAAATAAAGTTAACATCTTATAAGATATACTTCTGTACCCTCAGTGTTTGATTTTGCAATGATTTCACTCTTTGGATGTGTTTTTCTATTTGTGTCTGTTTTTGTGCAAGTATACGGCTGTTTTCTGATTTTTTTAAATTTTCTACTGTCCCATAACATAAACCTCACAAATAAAGTTAACATCTTATAAGATATACTTCTGTACCCTCAGTGTTTGATTTTACAATGATTTCACTGTTTGGATGTGTTTTTCTATTTGTGTCTGTTTTTGTGCACATTCAGCAAGTATACGGCTGTTTTCTGATTTTTTTCAATTTTCTACTGTCCCATAACATAAACCTCACAAATAAAGTTAACATCTTATAAGATATACTTCTGTACCCTCATTGTTTGATTTTGCAATGATTTCACTGTTTGGATGTGTTTTTCTTTTTGTGTCTGTTTTTGTGCAAGTATACGGCTGTTTTCTGATTTTTTTCAATTTTCTACTGTCCCATAACATAAACCTCACAAATAAAGTTAACATCTTATAAGATATACTTCTGTACCCTCAGTGTTTGATTTTGCAATGATTTCACTGTTTGGATGTGTTTTTCTATTTGTGTCTGTTTTTGTGCACATTCAGCAAGTATACAGCTTTTTTCTGATTTTTTTCAATTTTCTACTGTCCCATAACATAAACCTCACAAATAAAGTTAAAATCTTATAAGATATAGTTATTTACCCTCAGTGTTTGATTTTGCAATTATTTCCCTGTTTAGATGTGTCTTTCTATTTGTGTCTGTTTTTGTGCACATTCAGCAAGTATACGGCTGTTTTCTGATTTTTTTCAATTTTCTACTGTCCCATAACATAAACCTCACAAATAAAGATAAAATCTTATAAGATATAGTTATATGCCTTCAGTGTTTGATTTTGCAATGATTTCACTGTTTGGATGTGTTTTTCTATTTGTGTCTGTTTTTGTGCAAGTATACGGCTGTTTTCTGATTTTTTTCAATTTTCTACTGTCCCATAACATAAACCTCACAAATAAAGTTAACATCTTATAAGATATACTTCTGTACCCTCAGTGTTTGATTTTGCAATGATTTCACTGTTTGGATGTGTTTTTCTATTTGTGTCTGTTTTTGTGCACATTCAGCAAGTATACGGCTGTTTTCTGATTTTTTTAAATTTTCTACTGTCCCATAACATAAACCTCACAAATAAAGTTAACATCTTATAAGATATACTTCTGTACCCTCAGTGTTTGATTTTGCAATGATTTCACTGTTTGGATGTGTTTTTCTATTTGTGTCTGTTTTTGTGCACATTCAGCAAGTATACGGCTGTTTTCTGATTTTTTTAAATTTTCTACTGTCCCATAACATAAACCTCACAAATAAAGTTAACATCTTATAAGATATACTTCTGTACCCTCAGTGTTTGATTTTGCAATGATTTCACTGTTTGGATGTGTTTTTCTTTTTGTGTCTGTTTTTGTGCAAGTATACGGCTGTTTTCTGATTTTTTTAAATTTTCTACTGTCCCATAACATAAACCTCACAAATAAAGTTAACATCTTATAAGATATACTTCTGTACCCTCAGTGTTTGATTTTGCAATGATTTCACTGTTTGGATGTGTTTTTCTATTTGTGTCTGTTTTTGTGCAAGTATACGGCAGTTTTCTGATTTTTTTCAATTTTCTACTGTCCCATAACATAAACCTCACAAATAAAGTTAAAATCTTATAAGATATAGTTATATGCCTTCAGTGTTTGATTTTGCAATGATTTCACTGTTTGGATGTGTTTTGCTATTTGTGTCTGTTTTTGTGCAAGTATACGGCTGTTTTCTGATTTTTTTCAATTTTCTACTGTCCCATAACATAAACCTCACAAATAAAGTTAACATCTTATAAGATATACTTCTGTACCCTCAGTGTTTGATTTTGCAATGATTTCACTCTTTGGATGTGTTTTTCTATTTGTGTCTGTTTTTGTGCAAGTATACGGCAGTTTTCTGATTTTTTTCAATTTTCTACTGTCCCATAACATAAACCTCACAAATAAAGTTAAAATCTTATAAGATATAGTTATATGCCTTCAGTGTTTGATTTTGCAATGATTTCACTGTTTGGATGTGTTTTTCTATTTGTGTCTGTTTTTGTGCACATTCAGCAAGTATACAGCTGTTTTCTGATTTTTTTCAATTTTCTACTGTCCCATAACATAAACCTCACAAATAAAGTTAAAATCTTATAAGATATACTTCTGTACCCTCAGTGTTTGATTTTGCAATGATTTCACTGTTTAGATGTGTTTTTCTATTTGTGTCTGTTTTTGTGCACATTCAGCAAGTATACGGCTGTTTTCTGATTTTTTTCAATTTTCTACTGTCCCATAACATAAACCTCACAAATAAAGTTAAAATCTTATAAGATATAGTTATATGCCTTCAGTGTTTGATTTTGCAATGATTTCACTGTTTGGATGTGTTTTTCTATTTGTGTCTGTTTTTGTGCAAGTATACGGCAGTTTTCTGATTTTTTTCAATTTTCTACTGTCCCATAACATTAACCTCACAAATAAAGTTAAAATCTTATAAGATATAGTTATATGCCTTCAGTGTTTGATTTTGCAATGATTTCACTGTTTGGATGTGTTTTTCTATTTGTGTCTGTTTTTGTGCACATTCAGCAAGTATACAGCTGTTTTCTGATTTTTTTCAATTTTCTACTGTCCCATAACATAAACCTCACAAATAAAGTTAACATCTTATAAGATATACTTCTGTACCCTCAGTGTTTGATTTTGCAATGATTTCACTGTTTGGATGTGTTTTTCTATTTGTGTCTGTTTTTGTGCACATTCAGCAAGTATACGGCTGTTTTCTGATTTTTTTAAATTTTCTACTGTCCCATAACATAAACCTCACAAATAAAGTTAACATCTTATAAGATATACTTCTGTACCCTCAGTGTTTGATTTTGCAATGATTTCACTGTTTGGATGTGTTTTTCTTTTTGTGTCTGTTTTTGTGCAAGTATACGGCTGTTTTCTGATTTTTTTCAATTTTCTACTGTCCCATAACATAAACCTCACAAATAAAGTTAACATCTTATAAGATATACTTCTGTACCCTCAGTGTTTGATTTTGCAATGATTTCACTCTTTGGATGTGTTTTTCTATTTGTGTCTGTTTTTGTGCAAGTATACGGCAGTTTTCTGATTTTTTTCAATTTTCTACTGTCCCATAACATAAACCTCACAAATAAAGTTAAAATCTTATAAGATATAGTTATATGCCTTCAGTGTTTGATTTTGCAATGATTTCACTGTTTGGATGTGTTTTTCTATTTGTGTCTGTTTTTGTGCAAGTATACGGCTGTTTTCTGATTTTTTTCAATTTTCTACTGTCCCATAACATAAACCTCACAAATAAAGTTAACATCTTATAAGATATACTTCTGTACCCTCAGTGTTTGATTTTGCAATGATTTCACTCTTTGGATGTGTTTTTCTATTTGTGTCTGTTTTTGTGCAAGTATACGGCAGTTTTCTGATTTTTTTCAATTTTCTACTGTCCCATAACATAAACCTCACAAATAAAGTTAAAATCTTATAAGATATAGTTATATGCCTTCAGTGTTTGATTTTGCAATGATTTCACTGTTTGGATGTGTTTTTCTATTTGTGTCTGTTTTTGTGCAAGTATACGGCAGTTTTCTGATTTTTTTCAATTTTCTACTGTCCCATAACATTAACCTCACAAATAAAGTTAAAATCTTATAAGATATAGTTATATGCCTTCAGTGTTTGATTTTGCAATGATTTCACTGTTTGGATGTGTTTTTCTATTTGTGTCTGTTTTTGTGCAAGTATACGGCAGTTTTCTGATTTTTTTCAATTTTCTACTGTCCCATAACATTAACCTCACAAATAAAGTTAAAATCTTATAAGATATAGTTATATGCCTTCAGTGTTTGATTTTGCAATGATTTCACTGTTTGGATGTGTTTTTCTATTTGTGTCTGTTTTTGTGCACATTCAGCAAGTATACGGCTGTTTTCTGATTTTTTTAAATTTTCTACTGTCCCATAACATAAACCTCACAAATAAAGTTAACATCTTATAAGATATACTTCTGTACCCTCAGTGTTTGATTTTGCAATGATTTCACTGTTTGGATGTGTTTTTCTATTTGTGTCTGTTTTTGTGCAAGTATACGGCAGTTTTCTGATTTTTTTCAATTTTCTACTGTCCCATAACATAAACCTCACAAATAAAGTTAAAATCTTATAAGATATAGTTATATGCCTTCAGTGTTTGATTTTGCAATGATTTCACTGTTTGGATGTGTTTTTCTATTTGTGTCTGTTTTTGTGCAAGTATACGGCTGTTTTCTGATTTTTTTCAATTTTCTACTGTCCCATAACATAAACCTCACAAATAAAGTTAACATCTTATAAGATATACTTCTGTACCCTCAGTGTTTGATTTTGCAATGATTTCACTCTTTGGATGTGTTTTTCTATTTGTGTCTGTTTTTGTGCAAGTATACGGCAGTTTTCTGATTTTTTTCAATTTTCTACTGTCCCATAACATAAACCTCACAAATAAAGTTAAAATCTTATAAGATATAGTTATATGCCTTCAGTGTTTGATTTTGCAATGATTTCACTGTTTGGATGTGTTTTTCTATTTGTGTCTGTTTTTGTGCACATTCAGCAAGTATACAGCTGTTTTCTGATTTTTTTTCAATTTTCTACTGTCCCATAACATAAACCTCACAAATAAAGTTAAAATCTTATAAGATATACTTCTGTACCCTCAGTGTTTGATTTTGCAATGATTTCACTGTTTAGATGTGTTTTTCTATTTGTGTCTGTTTTTGTGCACATTCAGCAAGTATACGGCTGTTTTCTGATTTTTTTCAATTTTCTACTGTCCCATAACATAAACCTCACAAATAAAGTTAAAATCTTATAAGATATAGTTATATGCCTTCAGTGTTTGATTTTGCAATGATTTCACTGTTTGGATGTGTTTTTCTATTTGTGTCTGTTTTTGTGCAAGTATACGGCAGTTTCCTGATTTTTTTCAATTTTCTACTGTCCCATAACATTAACCTCACAAATAAAGTTAAAATCTTATAAGATATAGTTATATGCCTTCAGTGTTTGATTTTGCAATGATTTCACTGTTTGGATGTGTTTTTCTATTTGTGTCTGTTTTTGTGCACATTCAGCAAGTATACAGCTGTTTTCTGATTTTTTTCAATTTTCTACTGTCCCATAACATAAACCTCACAAATAAAGTTAACATCTTATAAGATATACTTCTGTACCCTCAGTGTTTGATTTTGCAATGATTTCACTGTTTGGATGTGTTTTTCTATTTGTGTCTGTTTTTGTGCACATTCAGCAAGTATACAGCTGTTTTCTGATTTTTTTCAATTTTCTACTGTCCCATAACATAAACCTCACAAATAAAGTTAAAATCTTATAAGATATACTTCTGTACCCTCAGTGTTTGATTTTGCAATGATTTCACTGTTTAGATGTGTTTTTCTATTTGTGTCTGTTTTTGTGCACATTCAGCAAGTATACGGCTGTTTTCTGATTTTTTTCAATTTTCTACTGTCCCATAACATAAACCTCACAAATAAAGTTAAAATCTTATAAGATATAGTTATATGCCTTCAGTGTTTGATTTTGCAATGATTTCACTGTTTGGATGTGTTTTTCTATTTGTGTCTGTTTTTGTGCAAGTATACGGCTGTTTTCTGATTTTTTTCAATTTTCTACTGTCCCATAACATAAACCTCACAAATAAAGTTAAAATCTTATAAGATATAGTTATATGCCTTCAGTGTTTGATTTTGCAATGATTTCACTGTTTGGATGTGTTTTTCTATTTGTGTCTGTTTTTGTGCAAGTATACGGCTGTTTTCTGATTTTTTTCAATTTTCTACTGTCCCATAACATAAACCTCACAAATAAAGTTAACATCTTATAAGATATACTTCTGTACCCTCAGTGTTTGATTTTGCAATGATTTCACTCTTTGGATGTGTTTTTCTATTTGTGTCTGTTTTTGTGCAAGTATACGGCAGTTTTCTGATTTTTTTCAATTTTCTACTGTCCCATAACATAAACCTCACAAATAAAGTTAAAATCTTATAAGATATAGTTATATGCCTTCAGTGTTTGATTTTGCAATGATTTCACTGTTTGGATGTGTTTTTCTATTTGTGTCTGTTTTTGTGCAAGTATACGGCTGTTTTCTGATTTTTTTCAATTTTCTACTGTCCCATAACATAAACCTCACAAATAAAGTTAACATCTTATAAGATATACTTCTGTACCCTCAGTGTTTGATTTTGCAATGATTTCACTCTTTGGATGTGTTTTTCTATTTGTGTCTGTTTTTGTGCAAGTATACGGCAGTTTTCTGATTTTTTTCAATTTTCTACTGTCCCATAACATAAACCTCACAAATAAAGTTAAAATCTTATAAGATATAGTTATATGCCTTCAGTGTTTGATTTTGCAATGATTTCACTCTTTGGATGTGTTTTTCTATTTGTGTCTGTTTTTGTGCAAGTATACGGCAGTTTTCTGATTTTTTTCAATTTTCTACTGTCCCATAACATAAACCTCACAAATAAAGTTAAAATCTTATAAGATATAGTTATATGCCTTCAGTGTTTGATTTTGCAATGATTTCACTGTTTGGATGTGTTTTTCTATTTGTGTCTGTTTTTGTGCACATTCAGCAAGTATACAGCTGTTTTCTGATTTTTTTCAATTTTCTACTGTCCCATAACATAAACCTCACAAATAAAGTTAAAATCTTATAAGATATACTTCTGTACCCTCAGTGTTTGATTTTGCAATGATTTCACTGTTTAGATGTGTTTTTCTATTTGTGTCTGTTTTTGTGCACATTCAGCAAGTATACGGCTGTTTTCTGATTTTTTTCAATTTTCTACTGTCCCATAACATAAACCTCACAAATAAAGTTAACATCTTATAAGATATACTTTTGTACCCTCAGTGTTTGATTTTGCAATGATTTCACTCTTTGGATGTGTTTTTCTATTTGTGTCTGTTTTTGTGCAAGTATACGGCAGTTTTCTGATTTTTTTCAATTTTCTACTGTCCCATAACATAAACCTCACAAATAAAGTTAAAATCTTATAAGATATAGTTATATGCCTTCAGTGTTTCATTTTGCAATGATTTCACTGTTTGGATGTGTTTTTCTATTTGTGTCTGTTTTTGTGCAAGTATACGGCTGTTTTCTGATTTTTTTCAATTTTCTACTGTCCCATAACATAAACCTCACAAATAAAGTTAACATCTTATAAGATATACTTCTGTACCCTCAGTGTTTGATTTTGCAATGATTTCACTGTTTGGATGTGTTTTTCTATTTGTGTCTGTTTTTGTGCAAGTATACGGCTGTTTTCTGATTTTTTTCAATTTTCTACTGTCCCATAACATAAACCTCACAAATAAAGTTAACATCTTATAAGATATACTTCTGTACCCTCAGTGTTTGATTTTGCAATGATTTCACTCTTTGGATGTGTTTTTCTATTTGTGTCTGTTTTTGTGCAAGTATACGGCTGTTTTCTGATTTTTTTCAATTTTCTACTGTCCCATAACATAAACCTCACAAATAAAGTTAACATCTTATAAGATATACTTCTGTACCCTCAGTGTTTGATTTTGCAATGATTTCACTGTTTGGATGTGTTTTTCTATTTGTGTCTGTTTTTGTGCACATTCAGCAAGTATACGGCTGTTTTCTGATTTTTTTCAATTTTCTACTGTCCCATAACATAAACCTCACAAATAAAGTTAACATCTTATAAGATATACTTCTGTACCCTCAGTGTTTGATTTTGCAATGATTTCACTGTTTGGATGTGTTTTTCTTTTTGTGTCTGTTTTTGTGCAAGTATACGGCTGTTTTCTGATTTTTTTCAATTTTCTACTGTCCCATAACATAAACCTCACGAATAAAGTTAACATCTTATAAGATATACTTCTGTACCCTCAGTGTTTGATTTTGCAATGATTTCACTGTTTGGATGTGTTTTTCTATTTGTGTCTGTTTTTGTGCACATTCAGCAAGTATACGGCTGTTTTCTGATTTTTTTCAATTTTCTACTGTCCCATAACATAAACCTCACAAATAAAGTTAACATCTTATAAGATATACTTCTGTACCCTCAGTGTTTGATTTTGCAATGATTTCACTGTTTGGATGTGTTTTTCTATTTGTGTCTGTTTTTGTGCAAGTATACGGCTGTTTTCTGATTTTTTTCAATTTTCTACTGTCCCATAACATAAACCTCACAAATAAAGTTAACATCTTATATGATATACTTCTGTACCCTCAGTGTTTGATTTTGCAATGATTTCACTCTTTGGATGTGTTTTTCTATTTGTGTCTGTTTTTGTGCAAGTATACGGCTGTTTTCTGATTTTTTTCAATTTTCTACTGTCCCATAACATAAACCTCACAAATAAAGTTAACATCTTATAAGATATACTTCTGTACCCTCAGTGTTTGATTTTGCAATGATTTCACTCTTTGGATGTGTTTTTCTATTTGTGTCTGTTTTTGTGCACATTCAGCAAGTATACGGCTGTTTTCTGATTTTTTTCAATTTTCTACTGTCCCATAACATAAACCTCACAAATAAAGTTAACATCTTATATGATATACTTCTGTACCCTCAGTGTTTGATTTTGCAATGATTTCACTCTTTGGATGTGTTTTTCTATTTGTGTCTGTTTTTGTGCAAGTATACGGCTGTTTTCTGATTTTTTTCAATTTTCTACTGTCCCATAACATAAACCTCACAAATAAAGTTAACATCTTATAAGATATACTTCTGTACCCTCAGTGTTTGATTTTGCAATGATTTCACTCTTTGGATGTGTTTTTCTATTTGTGTCTGTTTTTGTGCACATTCAGCAAGTATACGGCTGTTTTCTGATTTTTTTCAATTTTCTACTGTCCCATAACATAAACCTCACAAATAAAGTTAAAATCTTAAAAGAAATACTTATCTACCCTCAGTGTTTGATTTTGCCATGATTTCACTGTTTGGATGTGTTTTTCTATTTGTGTCTGTTTTTGTGCACATTCAGCAAGTATACGGCTGTTTTCTGATTTTTTTCAATTTTCTACTGTCCCATAACATAAACCTCACAAATAAAGTTAAAATCTTATAAGATATACTTCTGTACCCTCAGTGTTTGATTTTGCAATGATTTCACTGTTTGGATGTGTTTTTCTATTTGTGTCTGTTTTTGTGCAAGTATACGGCTGTTTTCTGATTTTTTTCAATTTTCTACTGTCCCATAACATAAACCTCACAAATAAAGTTAACATCTTATAAGATATACTTCTGTACCCTCAGTGTTTGATTTTGCAATGATTTCACTCTTTGGATGTGTTTTTCTATTTGTGTCTGTTTTTGTGCAAGTATACGGCAGTTTTCTGATTTTTTTCAATTTTCTACTGTCCCATAACATAAACCTCACAAATAAAGTTAAAATCTTATAAGATATAGTTATATGCCTTCAGTGTTTGATTTTGCAATGATTTCACTGTTTGGATGTGTTTTTCTATTTGTGTCTGTTTTTGTGCAAGTATACGGCTGTTTTCTGATTTTTTTCAATTTTCTACTGTCCCATAACATAAACCTCACAAATAAAGTTAACATCTTATAAGATATACTTCTGTACCCTCAGTGTTTGATTTTGCAATGATTTCACTCTTTGGATGTGTTTTTCTATTTGTGTCTGTTTTTGTGCAAGTATACGGCTGTTTTCTGATTTTTTTCAATTTTCTACTGTCCCATAACATAAACCTCACAAATAAAGTTAACATCTTATAAGATATACTTCTGTACCCTCAGTGTTTGATTTTGCAATGATTTCACTGTTTGGATGTGTTTTTCTATTTGTGTCTGTTTTTGTGCACATTCAGCAAGTATACGGCTGTTTTCTGATTTTTTTCAATTTTCTACTGTCCCATAACATAAACCTCACAAATAAAGTTAACATCTTATAAGATATACTTCTGTACCCTCAGTGTTTGATTTTGCAATGATTTCACTGTTTGGATGTGTTTTTCTTTTTGTGTCTGTTTTTGTGCAAGTATACGGCTGTTTTCTGATTTTTTTCAATTTTCTACTGTCCCATAACATAAACCTCACAAATAAAGTTAACATCTTATATGATATACTTCTGTACCCTCAGTGTTTGATTTTGCAATGATTTCACTCTTTGAATGTGTTTTTCTATTTGTGTCTGTTTTTGTGCAAGTATACGGCTGTTTTCTGATTTTTTTCAATTTTCTACTGTCCCATAACATAAACCTCACAAATAAAGTTAACATCTTATAAGATATACTTCTGTACCCTCAGTGTTTGATTTTGCAATGATTTCACTCTTTGGATGTGTTTTTCTATTTGTGTCTGTTTTTGTGCACATTCAGCAAGTATACAGCTGTTTTCTGATTTTTTTCAATTTTCTACTGTCCCATAACATAAACCTCACAAATAAAGTTAAAATCTTATAAGATATACTTCTGTACCCTCAGTGTTTGATTTTGCAATGATTTCACTGTTTAGATGTGTTTTTCTATTTGTGTCTGTTTTTGTGCACATTCAGCAAGTATACGGCTGTTTTCTGATTTTTTTCAATTTTCTACTGTCCCATAACATAAACCTCACAAATAAAGTTAACATCTTATAAGATATACTTCTGTACCCTCAGTGTTTGATTTTGCAATGATTTCACTCTTTGGATGTGTTTTTCTATTTGTGTCTGTTTTTGTGCACATTCAGCAAGTATACAGCTGTTTTCTGATTTTTTTCAATTTTCTACTGTCCCATAACATAAACCTCACAAATAAAGTTAAAATCTTATAAGATATACTTCTGTACCCTCAGTGTTTGATTTTGCAATGATTTCACTGTTTAGATGTGTTTTTCTATTTGTGTCTGTTTTTGTGCACATTCAGCAAGTATACGGCTGTTTTCTGATTTTTTTCAATTTTCTACTGTCCCATAACATAAACCTCACAAATAAAGTTAAAATCTTATAAGATATAGTTATATGCCTTCAGTGTTTGATTTTGCAATGATTTCACTGTTTGGATGTGTTTTTCTATTTGTGTCTGTTTTTGTGCAAGTATACGGCTGTTTTCTGATTTTTTTCAATTTTCTACTGTCCCATAACATAAACCTCACAAATAAAGTTAAAATCTTATAAGATATACTTATCTACCCTCAGTGTTTGATTTTGCAATGATTTCACTGTTTGGATGTGTTTTTCTATTTGTGTCTGTTTTTGTGCACATTCAGCAAGTATACGGCTGTTTTCTGATTTTTTTCAATTTTCTACTGTCCCATAACATAAACCTCACAAATAAAGTTAACATCTTATAAGATATACTTCTGTACCCTCAGTGTTTGATTTTGCAATGATTTCACTCTTTGGATGTGTTGTTCTATTTGTGTCTGTTTTTGTGCACATTCAGCAAGTATACAGCTGTTTTCTGATTTTTTTCAATTTTCTACTGTCCCATAACATAAACCTCACAAATAAAGTTAAAATCTTATAAGATATACTTCTGTACCCTCAGTGTTTGATTTTGCAATGATTTCACTGTTTAGATGTGTTTTTCTATTTGTGTCTGTTTTTGTGCACATTCAGCAAGTATACGGCTGTTTTCTGATTTTTTTCAATTTTCTACTGTCCCATAACATAAACCTCACAAATAAAGTTAACATCTTATAAGATATACTTCTGTACCCTCAGTGTTTGATTTTGCAATGATTTCACTCTTTGGATGTGTTTTTCTATTTGTGTCTGTTTTTGTGCACATTCAGCAAGTATACAGCTGTTTTCTGATTTTTTTCAATTTTCTACTGTCCCATAACATAAACCTCACAAATAAAGTTAAAATCTTATAAGATATACTTCTGTACCCTCAGTGTTTGATTTTGCAATGATTTCACTGTTTAGATGTGTTTTTCTATTTGTGTCTGTTTTTGTGCACATTCAGCAAGTATACGGCTGTTTTCTGATTTTTTTCAATTTTCTACTGTCCCATAACATAAACCTCACAAATAAAGTTAAAATCTTATAAGATATAGTTATATGCCTTCAGTGTTTGATTTTGCAATGATTTCACTGTTTGGATGTGTTTTTCTATTTGTGTCTGTTTTTGTGCAAGTATACGGCTGTTTTCTGATTTTTTTCAATTTTCTACTGTCCCATAACATAAACCTCACAAATAAAGTTAAAATCTTATAAGATATACTTATCTACCCTCAGTGTTTGATTTTGCAATGATTTCACTGTTTGGATGTGTTTTTCTATTTGTGTCTGTTTTTGTGCACATTCAGCAAGTATACGGCTGTTTTCTGATTTTTTTCAATTTTCTACTGTCCCATAACATAAACCTCACAAATAAAGTTAACATCTTATAAGATATACTTCTGTACCCTCAGTGTTTGATTTTGCAATGATTTCACTGTTTGGATGTGTTTTTCTATTTGTGTCTGTTTTTGTGCACATTCAGCAAGTATACGGCTGTTTTCTGATTTTTTTCAATTTTCTACTGTCCCATAACATAAACCTCACAAATAAAGTTAAAATCTTATAAGATATACTTATCTACCCTCAGTGTTTGATTTTGCAATGATTTCACTGTTTGGATGTGTTTTTCTATTTGTGTCTGTTTTTGTGCACATTCAGCAAGTATACGGCTGTTTTCTGATTTTTTTCAATTTTCTACTGTCCCATAACATAAACCTCACAAATAAAGTTAAAATCTTATAAGATATACTTATCTACCCTCAGTGTTTGATTTTGCAATGCTTTCAGTGTTTGGATGTGTTTTTCTCTTTGTGTCTGTTTTTGTGCAAGTATACGGCTGTTTTCTGATTTTTTTCAATTTTCTACTGTCCCATAACATAAACCTCACAAATAAAGTTAACATCTTATATGATATACTTCTGTACCCTCAGTGTTTGATTTTGCAATGATTTCACTCTTTGGATGTGTTTTTCTATTTGTGTCTGTTTTTGTGCAAGTATACGGCTGTTTTCTGATTTTTTTCAATTTTCTACTGTCCCATAACATAAACCTCACAAATAAAGTTAACATCTTATAAGATATACTTCTGTACCCTCAGTGTTTGATTTTGCAATGATTTCACTGTTTGGATGTGTTTTTCTATTTGTGTCTGTTTTTGTGCACATTCAGCAAGTATACGGCTGTTTTCTGATTTTTTTCAATTTTCTACTGTCCCATAACATAAACCTCACAAATAAAGTTAAAATCTTATAAGATATACTTATCTACCCTCAGTGTTTGATTTTGCAATGATTTCACTGTTTGGATGTGTTTTTCTATTTGTGTCTGTTTTTGTGCACATTCAGCAAGTATACGGCTGTTTTCTGATTTTTTTCAATTTTCTACTGTCCCATAACATAAACCTCACAAATAAAGTTAAAATCTTATAAGATATACTTATCTACCCTCAGTGTTTGATTTTGCAATGCTTTCAGTGTTTGGATGTGTTTTTCTCTTTGTGTCTGTTTTTGTGCAAGTATACGGCTGTTTTCTGATTTTTTTCAATTTTCTACTGTCCCATAACATAAACCTCACAAATAAAGTTAACATCTTATATGATATACTTCTGTACCCTCAGTGTTTGATTTTGCAATGATTTCACTCTTTGGATGTGTTTTTCTATTTGTGTCTGTTTTTGTGCAAGTATACGGCTGTTTTCTGATTTTTTTCAATTTTCTACTGTCCCATAACATAAACCTCACAAATAAAGTTAACATCTTATAAGATATACTTCTGTACCCTCAGTGTTTGATTTTGCAATGATTTCACTCTTTGGATGTGTTTTTCTATTTGTGTCTGTTTTTGTGCACATTCAGCAAGTATACGGCTGTTTTCTGATTTTTTTCAATTTTCTACTGTCCCATAACATAAACCTCACAAATAAAGTTAAAATCTTAAAAGAAATACTTATCTACCCTCAGTGTTTGATTTTGCCATGATTTCACTGTTTGGATGTGTTTTTCTATTTGTGTCTGTTTTTGTGCACATTCAGCAAGTATACGGCTGTTTTCTGATTTTTTTCAATTTTCTACTGTCCCATAACATAAACCTCACAAATAAAGTTAAAATCTTATAAGATATACTTCTGTACCCTCAGTGTTTGATTTTGCAATGATTTCACTGTTTGGATGTGTTTTTCTATTTGTGTCTGTTTTTGTGCAAGTATACGGCTGTTTTCTGATTTTTTTCAATTTTCTACTGTCCCATAACATAAACCTCACAAATAAAGTTAACATCTTATAAGATATACTTCTGTACCCTCAGTGTTTGATTTTGCAATGATTTCACTCTTTGGATGTGTTTTTCTATTTGTGTCTGTTTTTGTGCAAGTATACGGCAGTTTTCTGATTTTTTTCAATTTTCTACTGTCCCATAACATAAACCTCACAAATAAAGTTAAAATCTTATAAGATATAGTTATATGCCTTCAGTGTTTGATTTTGCAATGATTTCACTGTTTGGATGTGTTTTTCTATTTGTGTCTGTTTTTGTGCAAGTATACGGCTGTTTTCTGATTTTTTTCAATTTTCTACTGTCCCATAACATAAACCTCACAAATAAAGTTAACATCTTATAAGATATACTTCTGTACCCTCAGTGTTTGATTTTGCAATGATTTCACTCTTTGGATGTGTTTTTCTATTTGTGTCTGTTTTTGTGCAAGTATACGGCTGTTTTCTGATTTTTTTCAATTTTCTACTGTCCCATAACATAAACCTCACAAATAAAGTTAACATCTTATAAGATATACTTCTGTACCCTCAGTGTTTGATTTTGCAATGATTTCACTGTTTGGATGTGTTTTTCTATTTGTGTCTGTTTTTGTGCACATTCAGCAAGTATACGGCTGTTTTCTGATTTTTTTCAATTTTCTACTGTCCCATAACATAAACCTCACAAATAAAGTTAACATCTTATAAGATATACTTCTGTACCCTCAGTGTTTGATTTTGCAATGATTTCACTGTTTGGATGTGTTTTTCTTTTTGTGTCTGTTTTTGTGCAAGTATACGGCTGTTTTCTGATTTTTTTCAATTTTCTACTGTCCCATAACATAAACCTCACAAATAAAGTTAACATCTTATATGATATACTTCTGTACCCTCAGTGTTTGATTTTGCAATGATTTCACTCTTTGAATGTGTTTTTCTATTTGTGTCTGTTTTTGTGCAAGTATACGGCTGTTTTCTGATTTTTTTCAATTTTCTACTGTCCCATAACATAAACCTCACAAATAAAGTTAACATCTTATAAGATATACTTCTGTACCCTCAGTGTTTGATTTTGCAATGATTTCACTCTTTGGATGTGTTTTTCTATTTGTGTCTGTTTTTGTGCACATTCAGCAAGTATACAGCTGTTTTCTGATTTTTTTCAATTTTCTACTGTCCCATAACATAAACCTCACAAATAAAGTTAAAATCTTATAAGATATACTTCTGTACCCTCAGTGTTTGATTTTGCAATGATTTCACTGTTTAGATGTGTTTTTCTATTTGTGTCTGTTTTTGTGCACATTCAGCAAGTATACGGCTGTTTTCTGATTTTTTTCAATTTTCTACTGTCCCATAACATAAACCTCACAAATAAAGTTAACATCTTATAAGATATACTTCTGTACCCTCAGTGTTTGATTTTGCAATGATTTCACTCTTTGGATGTGTTTTTCTATTTGTGTCTGTTTTTGTGCACATTCAGCAAGTATACAGCTGTTTTCTGATTTTTTTCAATTTTCTACTGTCCCATAACATAAACCTCACAAATAAAGTTAAAATCTTATAAGATATACTTCTGTACCCTCAGTGTTTGATTTTGCAATGATTTCACTGTTTAGATGTGTTTTTCTATTTGTGTCTGTTTTTGTGCACATTCAGCAAGTATACGGCTGTTTTCTGATTTTTTTCAATTTTCTACTGTCCCATAACATAAACCTCACAAATAAAGTTAAAATCTTATAAGATATAGTTATATGCCTTCAGTGTTTGATTTTGCAATGATTTCACTGTTTGGATGTGTTTTTCTATTTGTGTCTGTTTTTGTGCAAGTATACGGCTGTTTTCTGATTTTTTTCAATTTTCTACTGTCCCATAACATAAACCTCACAAATAAAGTTAAAATCTTATAAGATATACTTATCTACCCTCAGTGTTTGATTTTGCAATGATTTCACTGTTTGGATGTGTTTTTCTATTTGTGTCTGTTTTTGTGCACATTCAGCAAGTATACGGCTGTTTTCTGATTTTTTTCAATTTTCTACTGTCCCATAACATAAACCTCACAAATAAAGTTAACATCTTATAAGATATACTTCTGTACCCTCAGTGTTTGATTTTGCAATGATTTCACTCTTTGGATGTGTTTTTCTATTTGTGTCTGTTTTTGTGCACATTCAGCAAATATACAGCTGTTTTCTGATTTTTTTCAATTTTCTACTGTCCCATAACATAAACCTCACAAATAAAGTTAAAATCTTATAAGATATACTTCTGTACCCTCAGTGTTTGATTTTGCAATGATTTCACTGTTTAGATGTGTTTTTCTATTTGTGTCTGTTTTTGTGCACATTCAGCAAGTATACGGCTGTTTTCTGATTTTTTTCAATTTTCTACTGTCCCATAACATAAACCTCACAAATAAAGTTAACATCTTATAAGATATACTTCTGTACCCTCAGTGTTTGATTTTGCAATGATTTCACTCTTTGGATGTGTTTTTCTATTTGTGTCTGTTTTTGTGCACATTCAGCAAGTATACAGCTGTTTTCTGATTTTTTTCAATTTTCTACTGTCCCATAACATAAACCTCACAAATAAAGTTAAAATCTTATAAGATATACTTCTGTACCCTCAGTGTTTGATTTTGCAATGATTTCACTGTTTAGATGTGTTTTTCTATTTGTGTCTGTTTTTGTGCACATTCAGCAAGTATACGGCTGTTTTCTGATTTTTTTCAATTTTCTACTGTCCCATAACATAAACCTCACAAATAAAGTTAAAATCTTATAAGATATAGTTATATGCCTTCAGTGTTTGATTTTGCAATGATTTCACTGTTTGGATGTGTTTTTCTATTTGTGTCTGTTTTTGTGCAAGTATACGGCTGTTTTCTGATTTTTTTCAATTTTCTACTGTCCCATAACATAAACCTCACAAATAAAGTTAAAATCTTATAAGATATACTTATCTACCCTCAGTGTTTGATTTTGCAATGATTTCACTGTTTGGATGTGTTTTTCTATTTGTGTCTGTTTTTGTGCACATTCAGCAAGTATACGGCTGTTTTCTGATTTTTTTCAATTTTCTACTGTCCCATAACATAAACCTCACAAATAAAGTTAACATCTTATAAGATATACTTCTGTACCCTCAGTGTTTGATTTTGCAATGATTTCACTCTTTGGATGTGTTGTTCTATTTGTGTCTGTTTTTGTGCACATTCAGCAAGTATACAGCTGTTTTCTGATTTTTTTCAATTTTCTACTGTCCCATAACATAAACCTCACAAATAAAGTTAAAATCTTATAAGATATACTTCTGTACCCTCAGTGTTTGATTTTGCAATGATTTCACTGTTTAGATGTGTTTTTCTATTTGTGTCTGTTTTTGTGCACATTCAGCAAGTATACGGCTGTTTTCTGATTTTTTTCAATTTTCTACTGTCCCATAACATAAACCTCACAAATAAAGTTAACATCTTATAAGATATACTTCTGTACCCTCAGTGTTTGATTTTGCAATGATTTCACTCTTTGGATGTGTTTTTCTATTTGTGTCTGTTTTTGTGCACATTCAGCAAGTATACAGCTGTTTTCTGATTTTTTTCAATTTTCTACTGTCCCATAACATAAACCTCACAAATAAAGTTAAAATCTTATAAGATATACTTCTGTACCCTCAGTGTTTGATTTTGCAATGATTTCACTGTTTAGATGTGTTTTTCTATTTGTGTCTGTTTTTGTGCACATTCAGCAAGTATACGGCTGTTTTCTGATTTTTTTCAATTTTCTACTGTCCCATAACATAAACCTCACAAATAAAGTTAAAATCTTATAAGATATAGTTATATGCCTTCAGTGTTTGATTTTGCAATGATTTCACTGTTTGGATGTGTTTTTCTATTTGTGTCTGTTTTTGTGCAAGTATACGGCTGTTTTCTGATTTTTTTCAATTTTCTACTGTCCCATAACATAAACCTCACAAATAAAGTTAAAATCTTATAAGATATACTTATCTACCCTCAGTGTTTGATTTTGCAATGATTTCACTGTTTGGATGTGTTTTTCTATTTGTGTCTGTTTTTGTGCACATTCAGCAAGTATACGGCTGTTTTCTGATTTTTTTCAATTTTCTACTGTCCCATAACATAAACCTCACAAATAAAGTTAACATCTTATAAGATATACTTCTGTACCCTCAGTGTTTGATTTTGCAATGATTTCACTGTTTGGATGTGTTTTTCTATTTGTGTCTGTTTTTGTGCACATTCAGCAAGTATACGGCTGTTTTCTGATTTTTTTCAATTTTCTACTGTCCCATAACATAAACCTCACAAATAAAGTTAAAATCTTATAAGATATACTTATCTACCCTCAGTGTTTGATTTTGCAATGATTTCACTGTTTGGATGTGTTTTTCTATTTGTGTCTGTTTTTGTGCACATTCAGCAAGTATACGGCTGTTTTCTGATTTTTTTCAATTTTCTACTGTCCCATAACATAAACCTCACAAATAAAGTTAAAATCTTATAAGATATACTTATCTACCCTCAGTGTTTGATTTTGCAATGCTTTCAGTGTTTGGATGTGTTTTTCTCTTTGTGTCTGTTTTTGTGCAAGTATACGGCTGTTTTCTGATTTTTTTCAATTTTCTACTGTCCCATAACATAAACCTCACAAATAAAGTTAACATCTTATATGATATACTTCTGTACCCTCAGTGTTTGATTTTGCAATGATTTCACTCTTTGGATGTGTTTTTCTATTTGTGTCTGTTTTTGTGCAAGTATACGGCTGTTTTCTGATTTTTTTCAATTTTCTACTGTCCCATAACATAAACCTCACAAATAAAGTTAACATCTTATAAGATATACTTCTGTACCCTCAGTGTTTGATTTTGCAATGATTTCACTGTTTGGATGTGTTTTTCTATTTGTGTCTGTTTTTGTGCACATTCAGCAAGTATACGGCTGTTTTCTGATTTTTTTCAATTTTCTACTGTCCCATAACATAAACCTCACAAATAAAGTTAAAATCTTATAAGATATACTTATCTACCCTCAGTGTTTGATTTTGCAATGATTTCACTGTTTGGATGTGTTTTTCTATTTGTGTCTGTTTTTGTGCACATTCAGCAAGTATACGGCTGTTTTCTGATTTTTTTCAATTTTCTACTGTCCCATAACATAAACCTCACAAATAAAGTTAAAATCTTATAAGATATACTTATCTACCCTCAGTGTTTGATTTTGCAATGCTTTCAGTGTTTGGATGTGTTTTTCTCTTTGTGTCTGTTTTTGTGCAAGTATACGGCTGTTTTCTGATTTTTTTCAATTTTCTACTGTCCCATAACATAAACCTCACAAATAAAGTTAACATCTTATATGATATACTTCTGTACCCTCAGTGTTTGATTTTGCAATGATTTCACTCTTTGGATGTGTTTTTCTATTTGTGTCTGTTTTTGTGCAAGTATACGGCTGTTTTCTGATTTTTTTCAATTTTCTACTGTCCCATAACATAAACCTCACAAATAAAGTTAACATCTTATAAGATATACTTCTGTACCCTCAGTGTTTGATTTTGCAATGATTTCACTCTTTGGATGTGTTTTTCTATTTGTGTCTGTTTTTGTGCACATTCAGCAAGTATACGGCTGTTTTCTGATTTTTTTCAATTTTCTACTGTCCCATAACATAAACCTCACAAATAAAGTTAAAATCTTAAAAGAAATACTTATCTGCCCTCAGTGTTTGATTTTGCCATGATTTCACTGTTTGGATGTGTTTTTCTATTTGTGTCTGTTTTTGTGCACATTCAGCAAGTATACGGCTGTTTTCTGATTTTTTTCAATTTTCTACTGTCCCATAACATAAACCTCACAAATAAAGTTAAAATCTTATAAGATATACTTCTGTACCCTCAGTGTTTGATTTTGCAATGATTTCACTGTTTGGATGTGTTTTTCTATTTGTGTCTGTTTTTGTGCAAGTATACGGCTGTTTTCTGATTTTTTTCAATTTTCTACTGTCCCATAACATAAACCTCACAAATAAAGTTAACATCTTATAAGATATACTTCTGTACCCTCAGTGTTTGATTTTGCAATGATTTCACTCTTTGGATGTGTTTTTCTATTTGTGTCTGTTTTTGTGCAAGTATACGGCAGTTTTCTGATTTTTTTCAATTTTCTACTGTCCCATAACATAAACCTCACAAATAAAGTTAAAATCTTATAAGATATAGTTATATGCCTTCAGTGTTTGATTTTGCAATGATTTCACTGTTTGGATGTGTTTTTCTATTTGTGTCTGTTTTTGTGCAAGTATACGGCTGTTTTCTGATTTTTTTCAATTTTCTACTGTCCCATAACATAAACCTCACAAATAAAGTTAACATCTTATAAGATATACTTCTGTACCCTCAGTGTTTGATTTTGCAATGATTTCACTCTTTGGATGTGTTTTTCTATTTGTGTCTGTTTTTGTGCAAGTATACGGCTGTTTTCTGATTTTTTTCAATTTTCTACTGTCCCATAACATAAACCTCACAAATAAAGTTAACATCTTATAAGATATACTTCTGTACCCTCAGTGTTTGATTTTGCAATGATTTCACTGTTTGGATGTGTTTTTCTATTTGTGTCTGTTTTTGTGCACATTCAGCAAGTATACGGCTGTTTTCTGATTTTTTTCAATTTTCTACTGTCCCATAACATAAACCTCACAAATAAAGTTAACATCTTATAAGATATACTTCTGTACCCTCAGTGTTTGATTTTGCAATGATTTCACTGTTTGGATGTGTTTTTCTTTTTGTGTCTGTTTTTGTGCAAGTATACGGCTGTTTTCTGATTTTTTTCAATTTTCTACTGTCCCATAACATAAACCTCACAAATAAAGTTAACATCTTATATGATATACTTCTGTACCCTCAGTGTTTGATTTTGCAATGATTTCACTCTTTGAATGTGTTTTTCTATTTGTGTCTGTTTTTGTGCAAGTATACGGCTGTTTTCTGATTTTTTTCAATTTTCTACTGTCCCATAACATAAACCTCACAAATAAAGTTAACATCTTATAAGATATACTTCTGTACCCTCAGTGTTTGATTTTGCAATGATTTCACTCTTTGGATGTGTTTTTCTATTTGTGTCTGTTTTTGTGCACATTCAGCAAGTATACAGCTGTTTTCTGATTTTTTTCAATTTTCTACTGTCCCATAACATAAACCTCACAAATAAAGTTAAAATCTTATAAGATATACTTCTGTACCCTCAGTGTTTGATTTTGCAATGATTTCACTGTTTAGATGTGTTTTTCTATTTGTGTCTGTTTTTGTGCACATTCAGCAAGTATACGGCTGTTTTCTGATTTTTTTCAATTTTCTACTGTCCCATAACATAAACCTCACAAATAAAGTTAACATCTTATAAGATATACTTCTGTACCCTCAGTGTTTGATTTTGCAATGATTTCACTCTTTGGATGTGTTTTTCTATTTGTGTCTGTTTTTGTGCACATTCAGCAAGTATACAGCTGTTTTCTGATTTTTTTCAATTTTCTACTGTCCCATAACATAAACCTCACAAATAAAGTTAAAATCTTATAAGATATACTTCTGTACCCTCAGTGTTTGATTTTGCAATGATTTCACTGTTTAGATGTGTTTTTCTATTTGTGTCTGTTTTTGTGCACATTCAGCAAGTATACGGCTGTTTTCTGATTTTTTTCAATTTTCTACTGTCCCATAACATAAACCTCACAAATAAAGTTAAAATCTTATAAGATATAGTTATATGCCTTCAGTGTTTGATTTTGCAATGATTTCACTGTTTGGATGTGTTTTTCTATTTGTGTCTGTTTTTGTGCAAGTATACGGCTGTTTTCTGATTTTTTTCAATTTTCTACTGTCCCATAACATAAACCTCACAAATAAAGTTAAAATCTTATAAGATATACTTATCTACCCTCAGTGTTTGATTTTGCAATGATTTCACTGTTTGGATGTGTTTTTCTATTTGTGTCTGTTTTTGTGCACATTCAGCAAGTATACGGCTGTTTTCTGATTTTTTTCAATTTTCTACTGTCCCATAACATAAACCTCACAAATAAAGTTAACATCTTATAAGATATACTTCTGTACCCTCAGTGTTTGATTTTGCAATGATTTCACTCTTTGGATGTGTTTTTCTATTTGTGTCTGTTTTTGTGCACATTCAGCAAATATACAGCTGTTTTCTGATTTTTTTCAATTTTCTACTGTCCCATAACATAAACCTCACAAATAAAGTTAAAATCTTATAAGATATACTTCTGTACCCTCAGTGTTTGATTTTGCAATGATTTCACTGTTTAGATGTGTTTTTCTATTTGTGTCTGTTTTTGTGCACATTCAGCAAGTATACGGCTGTTTTCTGATTTTTTTCAATTTTCTACTGTCCCATAACATAAACCTCACAAATAAAGTTAACATCTTATAAGATATACTTCTGTACCCTCAGTGTTTGATTTTGCAATGATTTCACTCTTTGGATGTGTTTTTCTATTTGTGTCTGTTTTTGTGCACATTCAGCAAGTATACAGCTGTTTTCTGATTTTTTTCAATTTTCTACTGTCCCATAACATAAACCTCACAAATAAAGTTAAAATCTTATAAGATATACTTCTGTACCCTCAGTGTTTGATTTTGCAATGATTTCACTGTTTAGATGTGTTTTTCTATTTGTGTCTGTTTTTGTGCACATTCAGCAAGTATACGGCTGTTTTCTGATTTTTTTCAATTTTCTACTGTCCCATAACATAAACCTCACAAATAAAGTTAAAATCTTATAAGATATAGTTATATGCCTTCAGTGTTTGATTTTGCAATGATTTCACTGTTTGGATGTGTTTTTCTATTTGTGTCTGTTTTTGTGCAAGTATACGGCTGTTTTCTGATTTTTTTCAATTTTCTACTGTCCCATAACATAAACCTCACAAATAAAGTTAAAATCTTATAAGATATACTTATCTACCCTCAGTGTTTGATTTTGCAATGATTTCACTGTTTGGATGTGTTTTTCTATTTGTGTCTGTTTTTGTGCACATTCAGCAAGTATACGGCTGTTTTCTGATTTTTTTCAATTTTCTACTGTCCCATAACATAAACCTCACAAATAAAGTTAACATCTTATAAGATATACTTCTGTACCCTCAGTGTTTGATTTTGCAATGATTTCACTCTTTGGATGTGTTTTTCTATTTGTGTCTGTTTTTGTGCACATTCAGCAAGTATACAGCTGTTTTCTGATTTTTTTCAATTTTCTACTGTCCCATAACATAAACCTCACAAATAAAGTTAAAATCTTATAAGATATACTTCTGTACCCTCAGTGTTTGATTTTGCAATGATTTCACTGTTTAGATGTGTTTTTCTATTTGTGTCTGTTTTTGTGCACATTCAGCAAGTATACGGCTGTTTTCTGATTTTTTTCAATTTTCTACTGTCCCATAACATAAACCTCACAAATAAAGTTAACATCTTATAAGATATACTTCTGTACCCTCAGTGTTTGATTTTGCAATGATTTCACTCTTTGGATGTGTTTTTCTATTTGTGTCTGTTTTTGTGCACATTCAGCAAGTATACAGCTGTTTTCTGATTTTTTTCAATTTTCTACTGTCCCATAACATAAACCTCACAAATAAAGTTAAAATCTTATAAGATATACTTCTGTACCCTCAGTGTTTGATTTTGCAATGATTTCACTGTTTAGATGTGTTTTTCTATTTGTGTCTGTTTTTGTGCACATTCAGCAAGTATACGGCTGTTTTCTGATTTTTTTCAATTTTCTACTGTCCCATAACATAAACCTCACAAATAAAGTTAAAATCTTATAAGATATAGTTATATGCCTTCAGTGTTTGATTTTGCAATGATTTCACTGTTTGGATGTGTTTTTCTATTTGTGTCTGTTTTTGTGCAAGTATACGGCTGTTTTCTGATTTTTTTCAATTTTCTACTGTCCCATAACATAAACCTCACAAATAAAGTTAAAATCTTATAAGATATACTTATCTACCCTCAGTGTTTGATTTTGCAATGATTTCACTGTTTGGATGTGTTTTTCTATTTGTGTCTGTTTTTGTGCACATTCAGCAAGTATACGGCTGTTTTCTGATTTTTTTCAATTTTCTACTGTCCCATAACATAAACCTCACAAATAAAGTTAACATCTTATAAGATATACTTCTGTACCCTCAGTGTTTGATTTTGCAATGATTTCACTGTTTGGATGTGTTTTTCTATTTGTGTCTGTTTTTGTGCACATTCAGCAAGTATACGGCTGTTTTCTGATTTTTTTCAATTTTCTACTGTCCCATAACATAAACCTCACAAATAAAGTTAAAATCTTATAAGATATACTTATCTACCCTCAGTGTTTGATTTTGCAATGATTTCACTGTTTGGATGTGTTTTTCTATTTGTGTCTGTTTTTGTGCACATTCAGCAAGTATACGGCTGTTTTCTGATTTTTTTCAATTTTCTACTGTCCCATAACATAAACCTCACAAATAAAGTTAAAATCTTATAAGATATACTTATCTACCCTCAGTGTTTGATTTTGCAATGCTTTCAGTGTTTGGATGTGTTTTTCTCTTTGTGTCTGTTTTTGTGCGCATTCAGCAAGAATACGGCTGTTTTCTGTTTTTTTCATTTTTCTACTGTCCCATAACATGAACCTCACAAATAAAGTTACCATCTTATAAGATATACTTCTGTCCCCTCAGTGTTTGATTTTGCAATGATTTCACTGTTTGGATGTGTTTTTCTCTTTGTGTCTGTTTTTGTGCACATTCAGCAAGAATACGGCTGTTTTCTGATTTTTTTTAATTTTTCTACTGTCCCGTAACATGAACCTCACAAATAAAGTTAACGTCTTATAAGATACACTTCTGTACCCTCAGTGTTTGATTTTGCAATGATTTCACTCTTTGGATGTGTTTTTCTCTTTGTGTCTGTTTTTGTGCACATTCAGCAAGTATACAGCTGTTTTCTGATTTTTTTCAATTTTCTACTGTCCCATAACATAAACCTCACAAATAAAGTTAAAATCTTATAAGATATACTTCTGTACCCTCAGTGTTTGATTTTGCAATGATTTCACTGTTTAGATGTGTTTTTCTATTTGTGTCTGTTTTTGTGCACATTCAGCAAGTATACGGCTGTTTTCTGATTTTTTTCAATTTTCTACTGTCCCATAACATAAACCTCACAAATAAAGTTAAAATCTTATAAGATATAGTTATATGCCTTCAGTGTTTGATTTTGCAATGATTTCACTGTTTGGATGTGTTTTTCTATTTGTGTCTGTTTTTGTGCAAGTATACGGCTGTTTTCTGATTTTTTTCAATTTTCTACTGTCCCATAACATAAACCTCACAAATAAAGTTAAAATCTTATAAGATATACTTATCTACCCTCAGTGTTTGATTTTGCAATGATTTCACTGTTTGGATGTGTTTTTCTATTTGTGTCTGTTTTTGTGCACATTCAGCAAGTATACGGCTGTTTTCTGATTTTTTTCAATTTTCTACTGTCCCATAACATAAACCTCACAAATAAAGTTAACATCTTATAAGATATACTTCTGTACCCTCAGTGTTTGATTTTGCAATGATTTCACTGTTTGGATGTGTTTTTCTATTTGTGTCTGTTTTTGTGCACATTCAGCAAGTATACGGCTGTTTTCTGATTTTTTTCAATTTTCTACTGTCCCATAACATAAACCTCACAAATAAAGTTAAAATCTTATAAGATATACTTATCTACCCTCAGTGTTTGATTTTGCAATGATTTCACTGTTTGGATGTGTTTTTCTATTTGTGTCTGTTTTTGTGCACATTCAGCAAGTATACGGCTGTTTTCTGATTTTTTTCAATTTTCTACTGTCCCATAACATAAACCTCACAAATAAAGTTAAAATCTTATAAGATATACTTATCTACCCTCAGTGTTTGATTTTGCAATGCTTTCAGTGTTTGGATGTGTTTTTCTCTTTGTGTCTGTTTTTGTGCGCATTCAGCAAGAATACGGCTGTTTTCTGTTTTTTTCATTTTTCTACTGTCCCATAACATGAACCTCACAAATAAAGTTACCATCTTATAAGATATACTTCTGTCCCCTCAGTGTTTGATTTTGCAATGATTTCACTGTTTGGATGTGTTTTTCTCTTTGTGTCTGTTTTTGTGCACATTCAGCAAGAATACGGCTGTTTTCTGATTTTTTTTAATTTTTCTACTGTCCCGTAACATGAACCTCACAAATAAAGTTAACGTCTTATAAGATACACTTCTGTACCCTCAGTGTTTGATTTTGCAATGATTTCACTGTTTGGATGTGTTTTTCTCTTTGTGTCTGTTTTTGTGCACATTCAGCAAGAATACGGCTGTTTTCTGATTTTTTAAATTTTTCTACCGTCCCATAACATAAACCTCACAAATAAAGTTAACATCTTATAAGAAATAGTTATATTTCTTTAGCGTTTGATTTTGCAATAATTTCACTGTTTGGATGTGTTTTTCTATTTCTGTCTGTTTTTGTGCACATTCAGCAAGAATACGGCTGTTTTCTGATTTTTTTCATTTTTCTACTGTCCCATAACATAAACCTCACAAATAAAGTTAACATCTTATAAGATATACTTCTGTCCCCTCAGTGTTTGATTTTGCAATGATTTCACTGTTTGGATGTGTTTTTCTATTTCTGTCTGTTTTTGTGCACATTCAGCAAGAATACGGCTGTTTTCTGATTTTTTTCATTTTTCTACTGTCCCATAACATAAACCTCACAAATAAAGTTAAAATCTTATAAGATATACTTATCTACCCTCAGTGTTTGATTTTGCAATGATTTCACTGTTTGGATGTGTTTTTCTATTTGTGTCTGTTTTTGTGCACATTCAGCAAGTATACGGCTGTTTTCTGATTTTTTTCAATTTTCTACTGTCCCATAACATAAACCTCACAAATAAAGTTAAAATCTTATAAGATATACTTATCTACCCTCAGTGTTTGATTTTGCAATGATTTCACTGTTTGGATGTGTTTTTCTATTTGTGTCTGTTTTTGTGCACATTCAGCAAGTATACGGCTGTTTTCTGATTTTTTTAAATTTTCTACTGTCCCATAACATAAACCTCACAAATAAAGTTAACATCTTATAAGATATACTTCTGTACCCTCAGTGTTTGATTTTGCAATGATTTCACTCTTTGGATGTGTTTTTCTATTTGTGTCTGTTTTTGTGCAAGTATACGGCTGTTTTCTGATTTTTTTCAATTTTCTACTGTCCCATAACATAAACCTCACAAATAAAGTTAAAATCTTATAAGATATAGTTATATGTCTTCAGTGTTTGATTTTGCAATGATTTCACTGTTTGGATGTGTTTTTCTATTTGTGTCTGTTTTTGTGCAAGTATACGGCTGTTTTCTGATTTTTTTCAATTTTCTACTGTCCCATAACATAAACCTCACAAATAAAGTTAAAATCTTATAAGATATAGTTATATGCCTTCAGTGTTTGATTTTGCAATGATTTCACTGTTTGGATGTGTTTTGCTATTTGTGTCTGTTTTTGTGCACATTCAGCAAGTATACGGCTGTTTTCTGATTTTTTTAAATTTTCTACTGTCCCATAACATAAACCTCACAAATAAAGTTAACATCTTATAAGATATACTTCTGTACCCTCAGTGTTTGATTTTGCAATGATTTCACTGTTTGGATGTGTTTTTCTATTTGTGTCTGTTTTTGTGCAAGTATACGGCTGTTTTCTGATTTTTTTCAATTTTCTACTGTCCCATAACATAAACCTCACAAATAAAGTTAACATCTTATAAGAAATAGTTATATTTCTTTAGCGTTTGATTTTGCAATAATTTCACTGTTTGGATGTGTTTTTCTATTTCTGTCTGTTTTTGTGCGCATTCAGCAAGAATACGGCTGTTTTCTGATTTTTTTTAATTTTTCTACTGTCCCGTAACATGAACCTCACAAATAAAGTTAACGTCTTATAAGATACACTTCTGTACCCTCAGTGTTTGATTTTGCAATGATTTCACTGTTTGGATGTGTTTTTCTCTTTGTGTCTGTTTTTGTGCACATTCAGCAAGAATACGGCTGTTTTCTGATTTTTTTCATTTTTCTACTGTCCCATAACATAAACCTCACAAATAAAGTTAAAATCTTATAAGATATACTTATCTACCCTCAGTGTTTGATTTTGCAATGATTTCACTGTTTGGATGTGTTTTTCTATTTGTGTCTGTTTTTGTGCACATTCAGCAAGTATACGGCTGTTTTCTGATTTTTTTCAATTTTCTACTGTCCCATAACATAAACCTCACAAATAAAGTTAAAATCTTATAAGATATACTTATCTACCCTCAGTGTTTGATTTTGCAATGCTTTCAGTGTTTGGATGTGTTTTTCTCTTTGTGTCTGTTTTTGTGCGCATTCAGCAAGAATACGGCTGTTTTCTGTTTTTTTCATTTTTCTACTGTCCCATAACATGAACCTCACAAATAAAGTTACCATCTTATAAGATATACTTCTGTCCCCTCAGTGTTTGATTTTGCAATGATTTCACTGTTTGGATGTGTTTTTCTATTTCTGTCTGTTTTTGTGCGCATTCAGCAAGAATACGGCTGTTTTCTGATTTTTTTCATTTTTCTACTGTCCCATAACATAAACCTCACAAATAAAGTTAAAATCTTATAAGAAATAGTTATATACCTTTAGCGTTTGATTTTGCAATAATTTCACTGTTTGGATGTGTTTTTCTATTTGTGTCTGTTTTTGTGCACATTCAGCAAGAATACGGCTGTTTTCTGATTTTTTTAATTTTTCTACTGTCCCATAACATGAACCTCACAAATAAAGTTAAAATCTTATAAGAAATACTTATATTTCTTTAGCGTTTGATTTTGCAATAATTTCACTGTTTGGATGTGTTTTGCTATTTGTGTCTGTTTTTGTGCACATTCAGCAAGTATACGGCTGTTTTCTGATTTTTTTCAATTTTCTACTGTCCCAAAACATAAACCTCACAAATAAAGTTAAAATCTTATAAGAAATAGTTATATTTCTTAAGCGTTTGATTTTGCAATAATTTCACTGTTTGGATGTGTTTTTTTATTTCTGTCTGTTTTTGTGCACATTCAGCAAGAATACGGCTGTTTTCTGATTTTTTTCATTTTTCTACTGTCCCATAACATAAACCTCACAAATAAAGTTAACATCTTATAAGATATACTTCTGTCCCCTCAGTGTTTGATTTTGCAATGATTTCACTGTTTGGATGTGTTTTGCTATTTGTGTCTGTTTTTGTGCACATTCAGCAAGTATACGGCTGTTTTCTGATTTTTTTCATTTTTCTACCGTCCCATAACATAAACCTCACAAATAAAGTTAACATCTTATAAGAAATAGTTATATTTCTTTAGCGTTTGATTTTGCAATAATTTCACTGTTTGGATGTGTTTTTCTATTTCTGTCTGTTTTTGTGCACATTCAGCAAGAATACGGCTGTTTTCTGATTTTTTTAATTTTTCTACTGTCCCGTAACATGAACCTCACAAATAAAGTTAAAATCTTATAAGATATAGTTATATGCCTTCAGTGTTTGATTTTGCAATGATTTCACTGTTTGGATGTGTTTTGCTATTTGTGTCTGTTTTTGTGCACATTCAGCAAGTATACGGCTGTTTTCTGATTTTTTTCAATTTTCTACTGTCCCAAAACATAAACCTCACAAATAAAGTTAAAATCTTATAAGATATAGTTATATGCCTTCAGTGTTTGATTTTGCAATGATTTCACTGTTTGGATGTGTTTTGCTATTTGTGTCTGTTTTTGTGCACATTCAGCAAGTATACGGCTGTTTTCTGATTTTTTTAAATTTTCTACTGTCCCATAACATAAACCTCACAAATAAAGTTAACATCTTATAAGAAATAGTTATATTTCTTTAGCGTTTGATTTTGCAATAATTTCACTGTTTGGATATGTTTTTCTATTTGTGTCTGTTTTTGTGCGCATTCAGCAAGAATACGGCTGTTTTCTGATTTTTTTTCATTTTTCTACTGTCCCGTAACATGAACCTCACAAATAAAGTTAAAATCTTATAAGATATACTTCTGTCCCCTCAGTGTTTGATTTTGCAATGATTTCACTGTTTGGATGTGTTTTTCTATTTGTGTCTGTTTTTGTGCGCATTCAGCAAGAATACGGCTGTTTTCTGATTTTTTTCATTTTTCTACTGTCCCATAACATAAACCTCACAAATAAAGTTAAAATCTTATAAGAAATAGTTATATTTCTTTAGCGTTTGATTTTGCAATAATTTCACTGTTTGGATGTGTTTTTCTATTTCTGTCTGTTTTTGTGCGCATTCAGCAAGAATACGGCTGTTTTCTGATTTTTTTTCATTTTTCTACTGTCCCGTAACATGAACCTCACAAATAAAGTTAAAATCTTATAAGATATAGTTATATGCCCTCAGTGTTTGATTTTGCAATGATTTCACTGTTTGGATGTGTTTTTCTATTTGTGTCTGTTTTTGTGCGCATTCAGCAAGAATACGGCTGTTTTCTGATTTTTTTCATTTTTCTACTGTCCCATAACATAAACCTCACAAATAAAGTTAAAATCTTATAAGAAATAGTTATATTTCTTTAGCGTTTGTTTTTGCAATAATTTCACTGTTTGGATGTGTTTTTTTATTTCTGTCTGTTTTTGTGCACATTCAGCAAGAATACGGCTGTTTTCTGATTTTTTTCATTTTTCTACTGTCCCATAACATAAACCTCACAAATAAAGTTAAAATCTTATAAGAAATAGTTATATACCTTTAGCGTTTGATTTTGCAATAATTTCACTGTTTGGATGTGTTTTTTTATTTCTGTCTGTTTTTGTGCACATTCAGCAAGAATACGGCTGTTTTCTGATTTTTTTCATTTTTCTACTGTCCCATAACATAAACCTCACAAATAAAGTTAAAATCTTATAAGAAATAGTTATATACCTTTAGCGTTTGATTTTGCAATAATTTCACTGTTTGGATGTGTTTTTCTATTTGTGTCTGTTTTTGTGCGCATTCAGCAAGAATACGGCTGTTTTCTGATTTTTTTCATTTTTCTACTGTGCCATAACATGAACCTCACAAATAAAGTTAACATCTTATAAGATATACTTCTGTCCCCTCAGTGTTTGATTTTGCAATGATTTCACTGTTTGGATGTGTTTTTCTATTTGTGTCTGTTTTTGTGCGCATTCAGCAAGAATACTGCTGTTTTCTGATTTTTTTCATTTTTCTACTGTCCCATAACATGAACCTCACAAATAAAGTTAAAATCTTATAAGAAATACTTATATTTCTTTAGCGTTTGATTTTGCAATAATTTCACTGTTTGGATGTGTTTTGCTATTTGTGTCTGTTTTTGTGCACATTCAGCAAGTATACGGCTGTTTTCTGATTTTTTTCAATTTTCTACTGTCCCAAAACATAAACCTCACAAATAAAGTTAAAATCTTATAAGAAATAGTTATATTTCTTTAGCGTTTGATTTTGCAATAATTTCACTGTTTGGATATGTTTTTCTATTTCTGTCTGTTTTTGTGCGCATTCAGCAAGAATACGGCTGTTTTCTGATTTTTTTTAATTTTTCTACTGTCCCGTAACATGAACCTCACAAATAAAGTTAACATCTTATAAGAAATAGTTATATTTCTTTAGCGTTTGATTTTGCAATAATTTCACTGTTTGGATGTGTTTTTCTATTTGTGTCTGTTTTTGTGCGCATTCAGCAAGAATACGGCTGTTTTCTGATTTTTTTCATTTTTCTACTGTCCCATAACATAAACCTCACAAATAAAGTTAACATCTTATAAGATATACTTCTGTACCCTCAGTGTTTGATTTTGCAATGATTTCACTGTTTGGATGTGTTTTTCTCTTTGTGTCTGTTTTTGTGCACATTCAGCAAGAATACGGCTGTTTTCTGATTTTTTTCATTTTTCTACTGTCCCATAACATGAACCTCACAAATAAAGTTAACATCTTATAGGATACAATTCTGTACCCTCAGTGTTTGATTTTGCAATGATTTCACTGTTTGGATGTGTTTTTCTATTTATGTCTGTTTTTGTGCGCATTCAGCAAGTATACGGCTGTTTTCTGATTTTTTTCATTTTTCTACTGTCCCATAACATGAACCTCACAAATAAAGTTAACATCTTATAAGATACATTTCTGTACCCTCAGTGTTTGATTTTGCAATGATTTCACTGTTTGGATGTGTTTTTCTATTTCTGTCTGTTTTTGTGCGCATTCAGCAAGAATACGGCTGTTTTCTGATTTTTTTCATTTTTCTACTGTCCCATAACATAAACCTCACAAATAAAGTTAAAATCTTATAAGAAATAGTTATATTTCTTTAGCGTTTGATTTTGCAATAATTTCACTGTTTGGATGTGTTTTTCTATTTCTGTCTGTTTTTGTGCGCATTCAGCAAGAATACGGCTGTTTTCTGATTTTTTTCATTTTTCTACTGTCCCATAACATGAACCTCACAAATAAATTTAACATCTTATAAGATATACTTCTGTCCTCTCAGTGTTTGATTTTGCAATGATTTCACTGTTTGGATGTGTTTTTCTATTTCTGTCTGTTTTTGTGCGCATTCAGCAAGAATACGGCTGTTTTCTGATTTTTTTCATTTTTCTACTGTCCCTTAACATGAACCTCACAAATAAAGTTAACATCTTATAAGATACATTTCTGTACCCTCAGTGTTTGATTTTGCAATGATTTCACTGTTTGGATGTGTTTTTCTATTTCTGTCTGTTTTTGTGCGCATTCAGCAAGAATACGGCTGTTTTCTGATTTTTTTCATTTTTCTACTGTCCCATAACATAAACCTCACAAATAAAGTTAAAATCTTATAAGAAATAGTTATATTTCTTTAGCGTTTGATTTTGCAATAATTTCACTGTTTGGATGTGTTTTTCTATTTGTGTCTGTTTTTGTGCACATTCAACAAGAATACGGCTGTTTTCTGATTTTTTTCATTTTTCTACTGTCCCATAACATGAACCTCACAAATAAAGTTAACATCTTAAAAGATATACTTCTGTCCCCTCAGTGTTTGATTTTGCAATGATTTCACTGTTTGGATGTGTTTTTCTATTAGTGTCTGTTTTTGTGCACATTCAGCAAGAATACGGCTGTTTTCTGATTTTTTTCATTTTTCTACTGTCCCATAACATGAACCTCACAAATAAATTTAACATCTTATAAGATATACTTCTGTCCTCTCAGTGTTTGATTTTGCAATGATTTCACTGTTTGGATGTGTTTTTCTATTTCTGTCTGTTTTTGTGCGCATTCAGCAAGAATACGGCTGTTTTCTGATTTTTTTCATTTTTCTACTGTCCCATAACATGAACCTCACAAATAAAGTTAACATCTTATAAGATACATTTATGTACCCTCAGTGTTTGATTTTGCAATGATTTCAATGTTTGGATGTGTTTTTCTATTTCTGTCTGTTTTTGTGCGCATTCAGCAAGAATACGGCTGTTTTCTGATTTTTTTCATTTTTCTACTGTCCCATAACATAAACCTCACAAATAAAGTTAAAATCTTATAAGAAATAGTTATATTTCTTTAGCGTTTGATTTTGCAATGATTTCACTGTTTGGATGTGTTTTTCTATTTCTGTCTGTTTTTGTGCGCATTCAGCAAGAATACGGCTGTTTTCTGATTTTTTTTCATTTTTCTACTGTCCCGTAACATGAACCTCACAAATAAAGTTAAAATCTTATAAGAAATAGTTATATTTCTTTAGTGTTTGATTTTGCAATAATTTCACTGTTTGGATGTGTTTTTCTCTTTGTGTCTGTTTTTGTGCACATTCAGCAAGAATACGGCTGTTTTCTGATTTTTTTCATTTTTCTACTGTCCCATAACATGAACCTCACAAATAAAGTTAACATCTTAAAAGATATACTTCTGTCCCCTCAGTGTTTGATTTTGCAATGATTTCACTGTTTGGATGTGTTTTTCTATTAGTGTCTGTTTTTGTGCACATTCAGCAAGAATACGGCTGTTTTCTGATTTTTTTCATTTTTCTACTGTCCCATAACATGAACCTCACAAATAAATTTAACATCTTATAAGATATACTTCTGTCCTCTCAGTGTTTGATTTTGCAATGATTTCACTGTTTGGATGTGTTTTTCTATTTCTGTCTGTTTTTGTGCACATTCAGCAAGAATACGGCTGTTTTCTGATTTTTTTCATTTTTCTACTGTCCCATAACATAAACATCACAAATAAAGTTAACATCTTATAAGATACACTTATGTCCCCTCAGTGTTTGATTTTGCAATGATTTCACTGTTTGGATGTGTTTTTCTATTTGTGTCTGTTTTTGTGTGCACATTCAGCAAGAATACGGCTGTTTTCTGATTTTTTTCATTTTTCTACCGTTCCATAACATAAACCTCACAAATAAAGTTAAAATCTTATAAGAAATAGTTATATACCTTTAGCGTTTGATTTTGCAATAATTTCACTGTTTGGATGTGTTTTTCTATTTGTGTCTGTTTTTGTGCACATTCAGCAAGAATACGGCTGTTTTCTGATTTTTTTCATTTTTCTACCATCCCATAACATAAACCTCACAAATAAAGTTAACATCTTATAAGAAATAGTTATATTTCTTTAGCGTTTGATTTTGCAATAATTTCACTGTTTGGATGTGTTTTTCTATTTCTGTCTGTTTTTGTGCGCATTCAGCAAGTATACGGCTGTTTTCTGATTTTTTTCATTTTTCTCCTGTCCCATAACATAAACCTCACAAATAAAGTTAAAATCTTATAAGAAATAGTTATATTTCTTTAGCGTTTGATTTTGCAATAATTTCACTGTTTGGATGTGTTTTTCTATTTGTGTCTGTTTTTGTGCGCATTCAGCAAGAATACGGCTGTTTTCTGATTTTTTTCATTTTTCTACTGTCCCATAACATGAACCTCACAAATAAAGTTAACATCTTATAAGAAATAGTTATATTTCTTTAGCGTTTGATTTCACAATAATTTCACTGTTTGGATGTGTTTTTCTATTTGTGTCTGTTTTTGTGCACATTCAGCAAGAATACGGCTGTTTTCTGATTTTTTTCATTTTTCTACCGTCCCATAACATAAACCTCACAAATAGAGTTAACATCTTATAAGAAATAGTTATATTTCTTTAGCGTTTGATTTTGCAATAATTTCACTGTTTGGATGTGTTTTTCTATTTCTGTCTGTTTTTGTGCACATTCAGCAAGAATACGGCTGTTTTCTGATTTTTTTCATTTTTCTACTGTCCCAAAACATGAACCTCACAAATAAAGTTAACATCTTATAAGATACACTTCTGTACCCTCAGTGTTTGATTTTGCAATGCTTTCACTGTTTGGATGTGTTTTTCTCTTTGTGTCTATTTTTGTGCACGTTCAGCAAGAATACGGCTGTTTTCTGATTTTTTTCATTTTTCTACTGTTCCATAACATGAACCTCACAAATAAAGTTAAAATCTTATAAGAAATAGTTATATTTCTTAACGTTTGATTTTGCAATAATTTCACTGTTTGGAAGTGTTTTCTATTTCTGTCTGTTTTTTTGCACATTCAGCAAGAATACGGCTGTTTTCTGATTTTTTTCATTTTTCTACTGTTCCATAACATGAACCTCACAAATAAAGTTAACATCTTATAAGATACACTTCTGTACCCTCAGTGTTTGATTTTGCAATGCTTTCACTGTTTGGATGTGTTTTTCTCTTTGTGTCTGTTTTTGTGCACATTCAGCAAGAATACGGCTGTTTTCTGATTTTTTTTCATTTTTCTACTGTCCCGTAACATGAACCTCACAAATAAAGTTAACATCTTATAAGATATACTTCTGTCCCCTCAGTGTTTGATTTTGCAATGATTTCACTGTTTGGATGTGTTTTTCTATTTCTGTCTGTTTTTGTGCGCATTCAGCAAGAATACGGCTGTTTTCTGATTTTTTTTCATTTTTCTACTGTCCCGTAACATGAACCTCACAAATAAAGTTAAAATCTTATAAGAAATAGTTATATTTCTTTAGCGTTTGATTTTGCAATAATTTCACTGTTTGGATGTGTTTTTCTATTTGTGTGTGTTTTTGTGCACATTCAGCAAGGATACGGCTGTTTTCTGATTTTTTTTCATTTTTCTACTGTCCCATAACATGAACCTCACAAATAAAGTTAACATCTTATAAGAAATAGTTATATTTCTTTAGCGTTTGATTTTGCAATAATTTCACTGTTTGGATGTGTTTTTCTATTTGTGTCTGTTTTTGTGCACATTCAGCAAGAATACGGCTGTTTTCTGATTTTTTTCATTTTTCTACTGTCCCATAACATGAACCTCACAAATAAAGTTAACATCTTATAAGATACACTTCTGTACCCTCAGCGTCTGATTTTGCAATAATTTCACTGTTTGGATGTGTTTTTCTATTTGTTTCTGTTTTTGTGTGCATTCAGCAAGAATACGGCTGTTTTCTGATTTTTTTCATTTTTCTACTGTCCCATAACATAAACCTCACAAATAAAGTTAAAATCTTATAAGAAATAGTTATATTTCTTTAGCGTTTGATTTTGCAATAATTTCACTGTTTGGATGTGTTTTTCTATTTGTGTCTGTTTTTGTGCACATTCAGCAAGAATACGGCTGTTTTCTGATTTTTTTCATTTTTCTACTGTCCCATAACATGAACCTCACAAATAAAGTTAACATCTTATAAGATACATTTCTGTACCCTCAGTGTTTGATTTTGCAATGATTTCACTGTTTGGATGTGTTTTTCTATTTCTGTCTGTTTTTGTGCGCATGCAGCAAGAGTACGGCTGTTTTCTGATTTTTTTTCATTTTTCTACTGTCCCATAACATGAACCTCACAAATTAAGTTAAAACCTTATAAGAAACAGTTATATACCTTTAGCGTTTGATTTTGCAATAATTTCACTGTTTGGATGTGTTTTTCTATTTGTGTCTGTTTTTGTGCACATTCAGCAAGGATACGGCTGTTTTCTGATTTTTTTCATTTTTCTACTGTCCCATAACATGAACCTCACAAATAAAGTTAAAATCTTATAAGAAATAGTTATATTTCTTTAGCGTTTGATTTTGCAATAATTTCACTGTTTGGATGTGTTTTTCTATTTGTGTCTGTTTTTGTGCACATTCAGCAAGGATACGGCTGTTTTCTGATTTTTTTAATTTTTCTACTGTCCCATAACATGAACCTCACAAATAAAGTTAACATCTTATAAGATACACTTCTGTACCCTCAGCGTCTGATTTTGCAATAATTTCACTGTTTGGATGTGTTTTTCTATTTCTGTCTGTTTTTGTGCGCATTCAGCAAGAATACGGCTGTTTTCTGATTTTTTTCATTTTTCTACTGTCCCATAACATAAACCTCACAAATAAAGTTAATATCTTATAAGATATAGTTATATACGTTAAGCGTTTGATTTTGCAATGATTTCACTGTTTAGATGTGTTTTTCTATTTGTGTCTGTTTTTGTGCACATTCAGCAAGTATACGGCTGTTTTCTTTTTTTTCTTCATTTTTCTACTGTCCCATAACATAAACCTCACAAATAAAGTTAAAATCTTATAAGATATACTTCTGTCCTCTCAGTGTTTGATTTTGCAATGATTTCACTGTTTGGATGTGTTTTTCTATTTGTGTCTGTTTTTGTGCACATTCAGCAAGAATACGGCTGTTTTCTGATTTTTTTTCATTTTTATACTGTCCCATAACATGAACCTCACAAATAAATTTAACATCTTATAAGATATACTTCTGTCCTCTCAGTGTTTGATTTTGCAATGATTTCACTGTTTGGATGTGTTTTTCTATTTGTTTCTGTTTTTGTGCGCATTCAGCAAGAATGCGGCTGTTTTCTGATTTTTTTCATTTTTCTACTGTCCCATAACATAAACCTCACAAATAAAGTTAAAATCTTATAATAAATAGTTATATACCTTTAGCGTTTGATTTTGCAATAATTTCACTGTTTGGATGTGTTTTTCTATTTCTGTCTGTTTTTGTGCGCATTCAGCAAGAATACGGCTGTTTTCTGATTTTTTTCATTTTTCTACTGTCCCATAACATGAACCTCACAAATAAAGTTAACATCTTATAAGATACACTTATGTACCCTCAGTGTTTGATTTTGCAATGATTTCACTGTTTGGATGTGTTTTTCTATTTGTGTCTATTTTTGTGCACATTCAGCAAGAATACGGCTGTTTTCTGATTTTTTTCATTTTTATACTGTCCCATAACATGAACCTCACAAATAAAGTTAACATCTTATAAGATATACTTCTTTCCCCTCAGTGTTTGATTTTGCAATGATTTCACTCTGTTTGGATGTGTTTTTCTATTTCTGTCTGTTTTTGTGCGCATTCAGCAAGAATGCGGCTGTTTTCTTTTTTTTCATTTTTCTACTGTCCCATAACATAAACCTCACAAATAAAGTTAACATCTTATAAGATATACTTCTGTCCCCTCAGTGTTTGATTTTGCAATGATTTCACTGTTTGGATGTGTTTTTCTATTTGTGTCTGTTTTTGTGCACATTCAGCAAGAATACGGCTGTTTTCTGATTTTTTTCATTTTTCTACTGTCCCATAACATAAACCTCACAAATAAAGTTAAAATCTTATAAGAAATAGTTATATTTCTTTAGCGTTTGATTTTGCAATTATTTCACTGTTTGGATGTGTTTTTCTATTTGTGTCTGTTTTTGTGCGCATTCAGCAAGAATACGGCTGTTTTGTGATTTTTTTCATTTTTCTACTGTCCCATAACATAAACCTCACAAATAAAGTTAATATCTTATAAGATATAGTTATATACATTAAGCGTTTGATTTTGCAATGATTTCACTGTTTGGATGTGTTTTTCTATTTGTGTCTGTTTTTGTGCACATTCAGCAAGGATACGGCTGTTTTCTTTTTTTTCTTAATTTTTCTACTGTCCCATAACATGAACCTCACAAATAAAGTTAACATCTCATAAGATATACTTCTGTACCCTCAGTGTTTGATTTTGCAATAATTTCACTGTTTGGATGTGTTTTTCTATTTGTGTCTGTTTTTGTGCACATTCAGCAAGGATACGGCTGTTTTCTTTTTTTTCTTAATTTTTCTACTGTCCCATAACATGAACCTCACAAATAAAGTTAACATCTCATAAGATATACTTCTGTACCCTCAGTGTTTGATTTTGCAATAATTTCACTGTTTGGATGTGTTTTTCTATTTGTGTCTGTTTCTGTGCGCATTCAGCAAGAATACGGCTGTTTTGTGATTTTTTTCATTTTTCTACTGTCACATAACATAAACCTCACAAATAAAGTTAAAATCTTATAAGAAATAGTTATATACCTTTAGCGTTTGATTTTGCAATGATTTCTCTGTTTGGATGTGTTTTTCTATTTGTGTCTGTTTTTGTGCACATTCAGCAAGAATACGGCTGTTTTCTGATTTTTTTCATTTTTCTACTGTCCCATAACATAAACCTCACAAATAAAGTTAACATCTTATGAGATATACTTCTGTCCCCTCAGTGTTTGATTTTGCAATGATTTCACTGTTTGGATGTGTTTTTCTATTTGTGTCTGTTTTTGTGCACATTCAGCAAGAATACGGCTGTTTTCTGATTTTTTTCATTTTTCTACTGTCCCATAACATAAACCTCACAAATAAAGTTAACATCTTATAAGATATACTTGTCTACCCTCAGTGTTTGATTTTGCAATGATTTCACCGTTTGGATGTGTTTTTCTATTTGTGTCTGTTTTTGTGCACATTCAGCAAGGATACGGCTGATTTCTTTTTTTTCATTTTCCTACTGTCCCATAACATAAACCTCACAAATAAAGTTAACATCTTATAAGATATACTTCTGTCCCCTCAGTGTTTGATTTTGCAATGATTTCACTGTTTAGATGTGTTTTTCTATTTGTGTCTGTTTTTGTGCACATTCAGCAAGGAAACGGCTGTTTTCTTTTTTTTCTTAATTTTTCTACTGTCCCATAACATGAACCTCACAAATAAATTTAACATCTTATAAGATATACTTCTGTACCCTCAGTGTTTGATTTTGCAATGATTTCACTGTTTGGATGTGTTTTTCTATTTGTGTCTGTTTTTGTGCACATTCAGCAAGAATACGGCTGTTTTCTGATTTTTTTTCCATTTTTCTACTGTCCCATAACATAAACCTCACAGATAAAGTTAATATCTTATAAGATATAGTTATATACGTTAAGCGTTTGATTTTGCAATGATTTCACTGTTTAGATGTGTTTTTCTATTTGTGTCTGTTTTTGTGCACATTCAGCAAGGATACGGCTGTTTTCTTTTTTTTCTTCATTTTTCTACTGTCCCATAACATAAACCTCACAAATGAAGTTAAAATCTTATAAGAAATAGTTATATACCTTTAGCGTTTGATTTTGCAATGATTTCTCTGTTTGGATGTGTTTTTCTATTTGTGTCTGTTTTTGTGCACATTCAGCAAGAATACGGCTGTTTTCTGATTTTTTTCATTTTTCTACTGTCCCATAACATAAACCTCACAAATAAAGCTAACATCTTATAAGATATACTTCTGTCCCCTCAGTGTTTGATTTTGCAATGATTTCACTGTTTGGATGTGTTATTCTATTTGTGTCTGTTTTTGTGCGCATTCAGCAAGAATACGGCTGTTTTGTGATTTTTTTCATTTTTCTACTGTCCCATAACATAAACCTCACAAATAAAGTTAATATCTTATAAGATATAGTTATATACGTTAAGCGTTTGATTTTGCAATGATTTCACTGTTTAGATGTGTTTTTCTATTTGCGTCTATTTTTGTGCACATTCAGCAAGGATACGGCTGTTTTCTTTTTTTTCTTCATTTTTCTACTGTCCCATAACATAAACCTCACAAATAAAGTTAAAATCTTATAAGAAATAGTTATATACCTTTAGCGTTTGATTTTGCAATGATTTCTCTGTTTGGATGTGTTTTTCTTTTTGTGTCTGTTTTTGTGCACATTCAGCAAGGATACGGCTGTTTTCTTTTTTTTCTTCATTTTTCTACTGTCCCATAACATGAACCTCACAAATAAAGTTAACATCTTATAAGATATACTTCTGTACCCTCAGTGTTTGATTTGCAATGATTTCACTGTTTGGATGTGTTTTTCTATTTGTGTCTGTTTTTGTGCACATTCAGCAAGAATACGGCTGTTTTCTGATTTTTTTCATTTTTCTACTGTCCCATAACATGAACCTCACAAATAAAGTTAACATCTTATAAGATATACTTCTGTACCCTCAGTGTTTGATTTTGCAATGATTTCACTGTTTGGATGTGTTTTTCTATTTGTGTCTGTTTTTGTTCAGCAAGGATACGGCTGTTTTCTGATTTTTTTCATTTTTCTACTGTCCTATAACATAAACCTCACAAATAAAGTTAACATCTTATAAGATATACTTCTGTACCCTCAGTGTTTGATTTTGCAATGATTTCACCGTTTGGATGTGTTTTTCTATTTGTGTCTGTTTTTGTGTGCATTCAGCAAGGATACGGCTGTTTTCTGATTTTTTTCATTTTTCTACTGTCCCATAACATCATCATCATCATCTACCGCTTTATCCTCCACCAGAGGGTCGCGGGGGGTGCTGTGCCAATCTCAGCTACATCGGGCGATAGGCGGGGTACACCCTGGACAGTTCGCCAGTCCATCGCAGGGCCACACACAGATAGAGACAAACAACCATTCACTCTCACACTCACTCCTATGGTCAATTTGGAGTGTCCAATTTACCTATCCCCACATTGCATGTTTTTGGACTGTGGGAGGAAGCCGGAGTACCCGGAGAGAACCCACGCACACACGGGGAGAACATGCAAACTCCATGCAGAAAGGCCCTTGTTCCAACCGGGGCTCGAACCCGGGTCTTCTCGCTGCAAGGCGAGAGTGCTAACCACTACACCACCGTGTGGCCCCTGTCCCATAACATAAATCTCACAAATAAAGTTAACATCCCATAAGATATAGTTATATATCTTCAGTGTTTGATTTTGCAATGATTTCACTGTTTGGATGTGTTTTTCTATTTGTGTCTGTTTTTGTGCGCATTCAGCAAGGATACGGCTGTTTTCAGATTTTTTTCATTTTTCTACTGTCCCATAACATAAACCTCACAAATAAAGTTAAAATCTTATAAGATATAGTTATAAACCTTCAGTGTTTGATTTTGCAATTATTTCACCGTTTGGATGTGTTTTTCTATTTGTGTCTGTTTTTGTGCGCATTCAGCAAGGAGACAGCTGTTTTCTGATTTTTTCAATTTTTCTACTGTCCCATAACATAAACCTCACAAATAAAGTTAACATCTTATAAGATATACTTGTCTACCCTCAGTGTTTGATTTTGCAATGATTTCACCGTTTGGATGTGTTTTTCTATTTGTGTCTGTTTTTGTGCGCATTCAGCAAGGAGACAGCTGTTTTCTGATTTTTTTCATTTTTCTACTGTCCCATAACATAAACCTCACAAATAAAGTTAACATCTTATAAGATATACTTCTGTACCCTCAGTGTTTGATTTTGCAATGATTTCACTGTTTGGATGTGTTTTTCTATTTGTGTCTATTTTTGTGCGCATTCAGCGAGGAGACAGCTGTTTTCTGATTTTTTCAATTTTTCTACTGTCCCATAACATAAACCTCACAAATAAAGTTAACATCTTATAAGATATACTTCTGTACCCTCAGTGTTTGATTTTGCAATGATTTCACTGTTTGGATGTGTTTTTCTATTTGTGTCTGTTTTTTGGCGCATTCAGCAGGAATACGGCTGTTTTCTGATTTTTTTAATTTTTCTACTGTCCCATAACATAAACCTCACAAATAAAGTTAAAATCTTATAAGATATAGTTATATACCTTCAGTGTTTAATTTTGCAATGATTTCACTGTTTGGATGTGTTTTTCTATTTGTGTCTGTTTTTGTGCGCATTCAGCAAGGATACGGCTGTTTTCTGATTTTTTCAATTTTTCTACTGTCCCATAACATAAACCTCACAAATAAAGTTAACATCTTATAAGATATACTTCTGTACCCTCAGTGTTTGATTTTGCAATGATTTCACTGTTTGGATGTGTTTTTCTATTTGTGTCTGTTTTTGTGCGCATTCAGCAAGGATACGGCTGTTTTCTGATTTTTTTCATTTTTCTACTGTCCCATAACATAAACCTCACAAATAAAGTTAACATCTTATAAGATATACTTCTGTACCCTCAGTGTTTGATTTTGCAATTATTTCACCGTTTGGATGTGTTTTTCTATTTGTGTCTGTTTTTGTGCGCATTCAGCAAGGAGACAGCTGTTTTCTGATTTTTTCAATTTTTCTACTGTCCCATAACATAAACCCCACAAATAAAGTTAACATCTTATAAGATATACTTCTGTACCCTGAGTGTTTGATTTTGCTATGATTTCACTGTTTGGATGTGTTTTTCTATTTGTGTCTGTTTTTGTGCGCATTCCGCAAGGATACGGCTGTTTTCAGATTTTTTTCATTTTTCTACTGTCCCATAACATAAACCTCACAAATAAAGTTAAAATCTTATAAGATATAGTTATATAACTTCAGTGTTTGATTTTGCAAATATTTCACTGTTTGGATGTGTTTTTCTATTTGTGTCTGTTTTTGTTTAGCAAGGATACGGCTGTTTTCGGATTTTTTTAATTTTTCTACTGTCCCATAACATAAACCTCACAAATAAAGTTAAAATCTTATAAGATATAGTTATAAACCTTCAGTGTTTGATTTTGCAATTATTTCACCGTTTGGATGTGTTTTTCTATTTGTGTCTGTTTAGTGTTGGAGTTTACCCCGGTGGACGAGAGGGTCGCCTCCCTGCGCCTTAGGGTTGCGGGGGGGAAAGCCCTGACTGCTGTTTGTGCTTATGCACCGAACAGCAGCTCGGAGTACCCGGCCTTCTTGGAGGCCCTAGATGGAGTCCTGCAAGGGGCTCCGTCGGGGGACTCCATAGTTCTGCTGGGAGATTTCAACGCGCACGTGGGCAGCGATGGGGAAACCTGGAGAGGCGTGATTGGGAAGAACGGCCTACCTGATCTAAATCAGAGTGGTCGTTTGTTATTGGATTTCTGTGCAAGTCATGGACTATCCATAACAAACACCATGTTCGAGCATAAGGACGCTCATAAGTGTACTTGGTACCAGAGTGTCCTTGGCCGAAGGTCGATGATCGATTTTGTGATCGTTTCATCTGATCTAAGGCCGCATGTTCTGGACACTCGGGTGAAGAGAGGGGCAGAGCTGTCAACTGATCACCATCTGGTGGTGAGTTGGGTCAGAGGATGGGGGAGGACTCTGGATAGACCTGGTAAACCCAAACGTGTAGTGCGGATGAACTGGGAACGTCTGGAGGATGCCCCTGTCCGAGAGGCCTTCAACTCTCACCTCCGGCGGAGCTTTTCCTGTATCCCTGTGGAGGCTGGGGACATTGAACCTGAATGGGCAGTGTTCAAAGACTCTATTGTGAAATCTGTAGTGGAGAGCTGTGGCTCCAGGGCTTTAGGTGCCTCAAGGGGCGGTAACCCTCGAACATCGTGGTGGACACCGGTGGTCAGGGAAGCTGTCCGACTGAAGAAGGAGTGTTTCCGGGATATGTTATCCCAGAGGACTCCTGAGGCAGTTGCAAGGTATCGACGGGCCCGAAGGGCGGCAGCCTCTGCTGTGGCAGACGCAAAGCAGCGGGTATGGGAGAAGTTCGGAGAGGACATGGAGAAGGACTATCGGTCGGCACCAAGGCGTTTCTGGAAAACCATTCGGGGCCTCAGGAGGGGAAAGCGGGGGACCATCCAAGCTGTGTACAGTAAGGATGGGACACTGTTGACCTCGACTGAGGAGGTAACCGGACGGTGGAAGGAACACTTTGAGGAACTCCTGAATCCGACATCTGCACCCTCTGTGGTGGAGGCAGAGAGGGAGGCTGATGGGGGATCATCGTCAATCTCCCTGAGGGAGGTCACTGAGGTGGTTAAACAACTCCGCAGTGGCAAGGCCCCAGGGGTTGATGAGATCCGCCCAGAAATGCTGAAGGCTCTGGGTGTGGAGGGGCTGTCTTGGATGACACGTCTCTTCAACATTGCGTGGAGGTCGGGGTCAGTGCCGAAGGAGTGGCAAACTGGGGTGGTGGCCCCCCTTTTCAAAAAGGGGGACCTGAGAGTGTGTGCCAATTACCGGGGCATCACACTTCTTAGCCTCCCTGGTAAGGTTTACTCCAAGGTACTGGAAAGGAGGGTTCGACCGGTAGTCGAACCTCGGATTCAAGAGGAACAATGCGGATTCCGTCCTGGTCGTGGAACAACGGACCAGCTCTTTACTCTTGCAGGGATCCTGGAGGGGGCCTGGGAGTACGCCCATCCAGTCTACATGTGTTTTGTGGACCTGGAGAAGGCGTATGATCGGGTTCCCAGAGAGATACTGTGGGAGGTGCTGCGGGAGTATGGGGTGAGGGGGGCACTACTTAGGGCCATCCAATCCCTATACGCCCAAAGTATGAGCTGTGTCAGGGTTCTCGGCACTAAATCAGGCCTGTTTCCTGTGGGTGTTGGCCTTCGCCAGGGCTGCGCTTTATCACCAATCCTGTTTGTGATTTTCATGGACAGGATATCGAGGCGTAGTCGTGGGGGAGAGGGGTTGTGGTTTGGCGGGCTTGAGATCACGTCGCTGCTTTTTGCAGATGATGTGGTCCTCATGGCTTCGTCGGCCTGCGACCTTCAGCGCTCACTGGATCGGTTCGTGGCCGAGTGTGAAGCGGTCGGGATGAGGATCAGCACCTCTAAGTCTGAGGCCATGGCTCTTAGCAGGAAACCGGTGGATTGCCTTCTCCGGGTAGGGAATGACTCCTTGCCCCAGGTGAAGGAGTTCAAGTATCTCGGGGTCTTGTTCACGAGTGAGGGGACGAGGGAGCCGGAGATGGGCCGGAGAATCGGAGCGGCTGGTGCGGTACTGCATTCACTTTACCGCACAGTTGTGACGAAAAGGGAGCTGAGCCGGAAGGCAAAGCTCTCGATCTACCAGTCAGTCTTCGTTCCTATCCTCACCTATGGTCATGAAGGTTGGGTCATGACCGAAAGAACGAGATCGCGGGTACAAGCGGCCGAAATGGGATTCCTCAGGAGAGTGGCTGGCTTTTCCCTTAGAGATAGGGTGAGAAGCTCGGTCATCCGGGGGGAGCTCGGAGTAGAACCGCTGCTCCTTCACGTTGAAAGGAGCCAGTTGAGGTGGTTCGGGCATCTGGTGAGGATGCCTCCTGGGCGCCTCCCAAGGGAGGTATATCAGGCACGTCCAGCTGGGAGGAGGCCTCGGGGTAGACCTAGGACAAGGTGGAGAGATTACATCTCCACTCTGGCCTGGGAACGCCTCGGGATCCCTCAGTCGGAGCTGGTCAATGCGGCTCAGGAAAAGGAAGTTTGGGGTCCCTTGCTGAAACTGCTGCCCCCGCGACCTGGCCCCGGATAAGCGGAGGATGATGATGATGATGATAATGATGATGATGATGATGATCTTATAAGATATACTTCTGTACCCTCAGTGTTTGATTTTGCAATGATTTCACTGTTAGGATGTGTTTTTCTATTTGTGTCTGTTTTAGGGCGCATTCAGCAGGAATACGGCTGTTTTCTGATTTTTTTCATTTTTCTACTGTCCTATAAGATAAACCTCACAAATAAAGTTAACATCTTATAAGATATACTTCTGTACCCTCAGTGTTTGATTTTGCAATGATTTCACCGTTTGGATGTGTTTTTCTATTTGTGTCTGTTTTTGTGCGCATTCAGCAAGGATACGGCTGTTTTCTGATTTTTTTCATTTTTCTACTGTCAAATAACATAAACCTCACAAACAAAGTTAACATCTTATAAGATATAGTTATAAACCTTCAGTGTTTGATTTTGCAATTATTTCACCGTTCGGATGTGTTTTTCTATTTGTGTCTGTTTTTGTGCGCATTCAGCAAGGATACGGCTGTTTTCTGATTTTTTAAATTTTTCTACTGTCCCATAACATAAACCTCACAAATAAAGTTAAAATCTTATAAGATATAGTTACATACCTTCAGTGTTTGATTTTGCAATGATTTCACTGTTTGGATGTGTTTTTCTATTTTTGTCTGTTATTGTTCAGTAAGGATACGGCTGTTTTTTGATTTTTTTCATTTTTCTACTGTCCTATAACATAAACCTCACAAATAAAGTTAACATCTTATAAGATATACTTCTGTACCCTCAGTGTTTGATTTTGCAATTATTTCACCGTTTGGATGTGTTTTTCTATTTGTGTCTGTTTTTGTGCGCATTCAGCAAGGATACGGCTGTTTTCTGATTTTTTTCATTTTTCTACTGTCCCATAACATAAACCTCACAAATAAAGTTAACATCTTATAAGATATAGTTATAAACCTTCAGTGTTTGATTTTGCAATTATTTCACCGTTTGGATGTGTTTTTCTATTTGTGTCTGTTTTTGTGCGCATTCAGCAAGGATACGGCTGTTTTCTGATTTTTTTCATTTTTCTACTGTCCCATAACATAAACCTCACAAATAAAGTTAACATCTTATAAGATATACTTCTGTACCCTCAGTGTTTGATTTTGCAATGATTTCACTGTTTGGATGTGTTTTTCTATTTGTGTCTGTTTTTGTGCGCATTCAGCAAGGATACGGCTGTTTTCTGATTTTTTTCATTTTTCTACTGTCCCATAACATAAACCTCACAAATAAAGTTAACATCTTATAAGATATACTTCTGTACCCTCAGTGTTTGATTTTGCAATGATTTCACTGTTTGGATGTGTTTTTCTATTTGTGTCTGTTTTTGTGCGCATTCAGCAAGGATACGGCTGTTTTCTGATTTTTTTTTCATTTTTCTACTGTCCCATAACATAAACCTCACAAATAAAGTTAACATCTTATAAGATATACTTCTGTACCCTCAGTGTTTGATTTTGCAATGATTTCACTGTTTGGATGTGTTTTTCTATTTGTGTCTGTTTTTGGGCTCATTCAGCAGGAATACGGCTGTTTTCTGATTTTTTTCATTTTTCTACTGTCCCATAACATAAATCTCACAAATAAAGTTAACATCTTATAAGATATATTCTGTACCCTCAGTGTTTGATTTTGCAAATATTTCACTGTTTGGATGTGTTTTTCTATTTGTGTCTGTTTTTGTGCGCATTCAGCAAGGAGACAGCTGTTTTCTGATTTTTTCAATTTTTCTACTGTCCCATAACATAAACCTCACAAATAAAGTTAACATCTTATAAGATATACTTCTGTACCCTCAGTGTTTGATTTTGCAATGATTTCACCGTTTGGATGTGTTTTTCTATTTGTGTCTGTTTTTGTGCGCATTCAGCAAGGATACGGCTGTTTTCTGATTTTTTTCATTTTTCTACTGTCCCATAACATAAACCTCACAAATAAAGTTAACATCTTATAAGATATACTTCTGTACCCTCAGTGTTTGATTTTGCAATGATTTCACTGTTTGGATGTGTTTTTCTATTTGTGTCTGTTTTTGGGCGCATTCAGCAGGAATACGGCTGTTTTCTGATTTTTTTAATTTTTCTACTGTCCCATAACATAAACCCCACAAATAAAGATAACATCTTATAACATATACTTCTGTACCCTGAGTGTTTGATTTTGCTATGATTTCACTGTTTGGATGTGTTTTTCTATTTGTGTCTGTTTTTGTGCGCATTCAGCAAGGATACGGCTGTTTTCAGATTTTTTTCATTTTTCTACTGTCCCATAACATAAACCTCACAAATAAAGTTAAAATCTTATAAGATATAGTCATATACCTTCATTGTTTGATTTTGCAATGATTTCACTGTTTGGATGTGTTTTTCTATTTGTGTCTGTTTTTGGGCGCATTCAGCAAGGATATGGCTGTTTTCTGATTTTTTCAATTTTTCTACTGTCCCATAACATAAACCTCACAAATAAAGTTAAAATCTTATAAGATATAGTTACATACCTTCAGTGTTTGATTTTGCAATGATTTCACTGTTTGGATGTGTTATTCTATTTGTGTCTGTTTTTGTTCAGCAAGGATACGGCTGTTTTCTGATTTTTTTCATTTTTCTACTGTCCTATAACATAAACCTCACAAATAAAGTTAACATCTTATAAGATATACTTCTGTACCCTCAGTGTTTGATTTTGCAATGATTTCACCGTTTGGATAAAAAATCAGAATCCTGGCTCAATGCCTTTAGGAATTATTACAAAAAACACACCCGAACGGCTGACTTTTGACCTTTCCGAAGGTTGCACGGGTCTGAAACTTGGCACCCTAGATCAACCTTAGTCCCTGATACACATAAGGAAAAATAAGACTCCTGGCTTAATGCCTTTAGGAATTATTGCAAAAAACACACCCAAACTGCTGACCTTTGACCTTTACAAAGGTTGCACAGGTTTGAAACTTGGCACCCTAGATCAACCTTAGTCCCTAAAACACATAAGGAAAAATAAGACTCCTGGCTTAATGCCTTTAGGAATTATTACAAAAAACACACCCAAACGACTGACCTTTGACCTTTCGAAGGTTGCACAGGTCTGAAACTCGGCAACCGGGATGAGCCTTAGTCCCTGATACACATACGGAAAAATCAGAATCCTGGCTCAATGCCTTTAAGAATTATTACAAAAAACACACCCAAACAGCTGACCTTTGACCTTTCCGGAGGTTGCACAGGTCTGAAACTCGGCACCCTGGATCGGCTATGGTCTTTGATACACATACAGAGAAATCAGCATCCTGGCTCATTGCCTTTAGGAATTATTACAAAAAACACACCCGAAGGGCTGACCTTTGACCTTTCCGAAGGTTGCACAGGTCTGAAACTCGGCACCCTGGATTAGCTTTAGTCCCTGATACACATACGGAAAAATTAGATTCCTGGCTCAATGCCTTTAGGAATTATTACAAAAAACACACCCGAACGGCTGACCTTTGACCTTTTCAAGGTGGCACAGGTCTGAAACTCGGCACCCTGGATCAGCCAGGAGTCCCTGATACACATACGGAGAAATCAGCATCCTGGCTCATTGCCTTTAGGAATTATTGAAGAAAAGACAGTTTCCCCCCTTTTTTACGTTTGAATTTTACAGACTGTCTTTTTGACAGTCTTTTTTGGCCGGGGGAAAAAAGCCCAAAGTCCTGTTTGTCCTGTGTCCAAAAACTGAAAATCAGGTCGTGTTAGACTCTATACAGTCTTAGACCCTTTGGCCAGAGTGGAAGTTTTGGAGGAACTACATTTCTACAGGTCGCAGGAGTGTGAAATTTCATATGTCGTTTGGGGTCCCAAGACGAGCGGAACGACGCCAGTCTCGTGCCATGTCCCGGAAATAGCCTTATCTCAGTGTAATGCACACACAGAAAGACATCAATAGAAAAACAAATCCAAACAATGAAATCATTGCAAACTCAAACACTAAGGGTAAAGAAGTATATCTTATAACATGTTAACTCCATTTGTGAGGTTAATATTATGGGAGAGTAGAAAAAATCTTGAAATAGCCTTATATGTGCGTAATGTGCACACAGAAAGACACCAATAGGAAAAAAAATCTGGAAATAGCCTTATCTCAGCGTAATTCAAACACTATAGGTATATAACTATATCTTATATATTATGGGACAGTAGAAAAATGAAAAAAATCAGAAAACAGCCGTATCGCTGCTGAATGTGCACAAAAACAGACACAAATAGAAAAACACATCCAAACAGTGAAATCATTTCAAAATCAAACACTGAAGGTATATAACTATATCTTATAAGATTTTAACTTTATTTGTGAGGTTTATGTTATGGGACAGTAGAAAAATGAAAAAAATCAGAAGACAGCCGTATCCCTGCTGAATGTGCACAAAAACAGACACAAATAGAAAAACACATCCAAATAGTGAAATCATTGCAAAATCAAACACTGAAGGTACAGAAGTATATCTTATAAGATGTTAACTTTATTTGTGAGGTTTATGTTATGGGACAGTAGAAAAATTGAAAAAATCAGAAAACAGCCGTATCCTTGCTGAATGCGCACAAAAACAGACACAAATAGAAAAACACATCCAAACAGTGAAATCATAGCAAAATCAAACACTGAGGGTACAGAAGTATATCTTATAAGATGTTAACTTTATTTGTGAGGTTTATGTTATGGGACAGTAGAAAAATGAAAAAAATCTGAAAACAGCCGTATTCCTGCTGAATGTGCACAAAAACAGACACAAATAGAAAAACACATCCAAACAGTGAAATCATTGCAAAATCAAACACTGAGGGTACAGAAGTATATCTTCTAAGATTATAACTTTATTTGTGAGGTTTATGTTATGGGACAGTAGAAAAATGAAAAAAATCAGAAAACAGCCGTATCCTTGCTGAATGCGCACAAAAACAGACACAAATAGAAAAACACATCCAAACAGTGAAATCATAGCAAAATCAAACACTGAGGGTACAGAAGTATATCTTATAAGATGTTAACTTTATTTGTGAGGCTTATGTTATGGGACAGTAGAAAAATGAAAAAAATCTGAAAACAGCCGTATTCCTGCTGAATGTGCACAAAAACAGACACAAATAGAAAAACACATCCAAACAGTGAAATCATTGCAAAATCAAACACTGAGGGTACAGAAGTATATCTTATAAGATGTTAACTTTATTTGTGAGGTTTATGTTATGGGACAGTAAAAAAATTAACAAAATCAGGAAACAGCCTTATCTCAGCTGAATTCGCACACAAAAAGACAGTAATAGAAAAACACATCGAACAGTGAAATCATTACAAAATCAAACACTGAGGGTGCAGAAGTATATCTTATATGATGTTAACTTCATTTGTGAGGTTTATATTATGGGACAGTAGAAAAAAGAAAAAAATCAGTTAACAGCCTTATCTTAGCTGAATACGCACACAAACAGACACCAATAGAAAAACACATCCAAACTGTGAAATCATTGCAAAATAAAACAATGAAGGTACAGAAGTATATCTTATAAGATGTTAACTTTATTTGTGAGGTTTATGTTATGGGACAGTAAAAAAATTAACAAAATCAGGAAACAGCCATTTCTCAGCTGAATTCTCACACAAAAAGCCAGTAATAGAAAAACACATCCGAACAGTGAAATCATTGCAAAATCAAAACTGAAGGTACAGAAGTATATATTACAAGATGTTACGTTAATTTGTGAGGTTTATATTATGGGACAGTAGAAAAAAGAAAACAATCACGACCACAAGGCTCAGTGCTTGGGCCTATACTTTTTACCTTATATGCTTTCTCTAGGAAACATTATTAGAAAGCATAACATACACTTTCATTGTTATGCAGATGACACACAGCTATATTTATCAATGAGGCCAGATGAAATAAATCAGGTTGTTCAACTCCAGGAATGTCTCAGAGACGTTAAGTCCTGGATGACCTGTAACTTTCTACTTTTAAACTCAGAAAAAACTGAGGTCATTATACTCGGCCCTAAACACCTCAGAGAAAAACTTTCCGATCACATTGTCACTTTAGATGACATCACCCTGGCTTCCAGTTCCACTGTGAGGAACCTTGGAGTTACTTTTGACCAGGAAATGTCATTTGATTCACACATAAAACTAATTTCTAGAACAGCCTTCTTCCACCTGCGGAACATTATGAAAATTAGAAACATTCTGTCTTTACAGGATGCTGAAAAACTAGTTCATGCTTTTGTTATATCTAGATTAGATTACTGTAACTCCTTATTATCAGGGTGTTCCAACAAGTCTGTTAGAACCCTTCAGTTAATTCAAAATGCTGCAGCACGAGTTCTGAGAGGAACTAGAAAGAGAGACCATATAACTCCAGTGTTAGCTTCTCTACACTGGCTCCCCGTACAGTTTAGAATTAAATTTAAAATCCTTCTCCTCACGTACAAAGCACTTAATGGTCAGGCCCCTTCATACCTGAAAGACTTAGTCTTACCCTATCACCCTAATAGACCACTTAGGTCACAAAATACAGGTTTACTTGTGGTTCCCAGAGTCTGTAAGAGTAGAATGGGAGGCAGAGCCTTTAGTTACCAGGCTCCTCTCCTGTGGAACCAGCTCCCAATGATAGTTCGGGATGCGGACACTCTCTCTGTATTTAAAGTTAAACTTAAAACTTTCCTTTTTGATAAAGCTTATAGTTAGAGCTGGTTCAGGGAAACCTGGACCAGCTCTTAGTTATGCTGCTATAGAACTAGACTGCTGGGGGATTTTTCCTGTGGTGCACGCACATTCACTCTCTCACACTCAGGATATGATTATGACTTTTTATATGTCATTAACCTTGTCTCTTTCTCTCCCTAGTTTGTGTCTTTCCTTCCTTCCCTCTCTCTCTCTCTCTGTATTCACATCATGCAGGTTGCGGGACCAAGATCCAGTTTTCGAGGCTACGCTTATCATCACCCTTATTATTGTGCCATAATTAAAAAGTCGATATCATCAACTGTATAAACTTGTAACCTGATACAGTTGTTGTGTATCTGCTCCTGGTCTCTCTCTCTCTTCTGTCTCTACCTCATCTCCCTCTTGTCCCTTCTCTCCCCCCTTTCTGTCCTCCACCTCTCCGCTGTTCCCCATTTTCCTTTCACCCCAACCGGTCGAGGCAGATGACTGCACATTTCTGAGCCTGGTTCTGTCAGAGATTTCTTCCTGTTAAGAGGGAGTTTTTTCTCTCCACTGATGCCTGGTGCTTGCTCATTGTGTGAACAGTTGGGGTTCTCTGCTCTCTTTGATGTTGTCTATGTACAGTGCCTTGAGATAATGTATGTTATGATTTGGCGCTATACAAATAAAATTGAATTGAATTTAATTGAAATAGGCTTTCTCAGCTGAATGTGCACATAAAAAGACACAAATAGAAAAACACATCCAAACAGTGAAATCATTGCAAAATCTAACACTGAGGATACAGAAATATATCTTATAATATGTTAAATTCATTTGTGAGATTTATATTATAGGACAGTAGAAATAGAAAAAAATCTTGAAAAAGCCTTAGCTCAGCATAATAGAATAGAATAGAATAGAATAGAATAGAAATACTTTATTCATCCCCAAGGGGAAATTGTTTTAACATAGCAGCAATACAAACAAATATTGTAAACATAAAATGTAAAATGTGCAACAGTGGGGGAAAAAAAAGTGCAATAATAAAGGAGTGGCATAATGGAGTGCAATGTCATACTGTATGTCACGGAGAGAAAATGTGCATTGTGCAAATGAGCAGTTTTTTTTGTACTATTACAGAGAGTTATTGTAAGTTTTGATGGCTGATGGCAGGAATGACTTCCTGAATCTGTCCTTGTGACAGCGGAGCTGTCTGAATCTCTTGGAGAATGTGCTCTCTTGGGCCTGGAGGATGTGGTGGAGAGGATGATCGGGGTTATCCATGATGGAAAAAAGTTTATTCAGCATCCTCCTCTCCACCACCGTTTCCACGGTGTCCTGTTTGCAGCCGATGATGGAACCGGCCTTCTTTATCAGTTTGTTGAGTTCGTTAGTTTCACCGGCTCCAATGCTGCTCCCCCAGCACACCACAGCAAAGAACAGTGCACTGGCCACAACAGACTGGTAAAATAACTCCAACATCTTGCTGCATACATCAAAGGATCGCAGCCTCCTCAGAAAGAAGAGCCTGCTCATCCCCTTCCTGTACACAGCACCGGTGTTAGCCTTCCAGTCCAGTCTGTTGTTCAGCCTCACACCAAGGAATTTGTATTCCTCCACCATCTCAATGTCCTCCCCCAGTAACCTCAAAGGTTGTGGAGCTGTCCTCTTCCTCCTGAAGTCCACCACCATCTCCTTGGTCTTGGTCACGTTCAGAATCAGGTGGTTCTCACTGGCCCACTTCACAAAGTCAGATACCACTGTCTTGTACTCCCCCTCCTGTCCATCCCTCATACACCCCACCACCGCAGAGTCATCAGAGAACTTCTGCAAGTGGTGTGTGGGGGAAGCAGCAGGGGGCTGTGTGGAAGACTGTGAGCTGAACCTGTTGAAGAAGAGGTTCAGCTGATTAGCCCTCTCGAAAAAAAACCTATGTCGGTTTCTCCCTCACGTTAAATCCAGTGATGGTCTTAATTCTGGACCACACCTCCCTCATGTCATTCTGCTGGAGTTTGGACTCCAGCTTCCTCCTGTAGGTGTCTTTGCTCTGCCTCAGCTTCTCCTTAAGGTCACGCTGTACCTTCCGCAGCTCCTCCTGGTCCCCTTGTCTGAAGGCCTCTTTCTTTTTGTTGAGGAGAGTCTTCAGATCTCTGGTAACCCAAGGTTTGTTGTTGGGAAAGCAATGGACAGTCCGGGCAGGGAGAACCGTGTGTTCACAGAAACTAATGTAATCTGTGATGCAGTCTGTCATGGAGTTGATGTCCTCCCCATGTGGCAAGCAGAGCGCATCCCAATCAGTAGACTCAAAGCAGTCCTGCAGGGCCATGTCAGCCTCCTGTGTACTCCTTATCACTGAGCGGGTGGCAACAGGAAGCCTCTTCACTACAGGGACATACCTGGGAGTCAGCTGGACCAAGTTGTGATCAGACAAGCCAAGGGGGGGAAGGGCAGTGGCTGTGTATGCATCCCTAGCATTTGCATACAAAAGGTCAATTGTTTTATTGTCTCTGGTGGGGCAGTCGACATATTGGTGGAAGGTTGGTAAAACAGAGTCCAGGTTGGTGTGATTAAAATCCCCAGTGATGGTGATAAATGCAGTGGGATGCTGTGTCTGTAATCTGGACACAGCAGAGTGGACACTGTCTACTGCTGCTGCTGCATCAGCTGAGGGAGGGATGTAGACAGCCACAACAATCACGGAGGTGTATTCCCTGGGGAGGTAGTATGGGTGCATTCCCACAGCCAAAAGTTCGATGTCCGGGCTACACAGACGCTCCTTCTCACAAACATGTCCGGGGTGACACCACTTCTCATTCACGTATACAGCAACGCCACCCCCTTTCTTCTTGCCGCTCAGCGCAGCATCTCTGTCCGCCGGCACAGTCTTAAAGCCCGGTACTGCCACGCTGTGCTCGGTGAAGTACGAGTGCAGCCATGTCTCGGTGAAACACATGAGGCTGCTCTCCTTGAACAAACAGCTGGTACTCACAAGCGTGCAGAGCTCGTCCATTTTGTTCCCCAGAGATCTCACATTCCCCGTGATTATTGCAGGTACGGCTGGTTTGTAAAAAAAACACATCCAAACACTGAAATCATTGAAAAATCAACACTGAGGGTACATAAGTATATATTATATTCATTTGGGAGGTTTGTATTATGGGACAGTAGAAAAAAGAAAAAAATCAGGAAATAGCCTTATCTCAGCGTAATGCGCACACAAAAAGACACCAATAGAAAAACACATTCAAACAGTGAAATCATTGCAAAATGAAAAAAAGAAGTATGTCTTAACTCATCAGGCTCTGGAGCAGGGAATTCGGGAGTGGGAGAGAAAGAGCGAAAGTTGTTGCTGTAAGGGGAGCTCTCTGCTACAGCCTGCGGGTGCAGCAGGGTGCTGCCGACTCGCTGACCCCGACCCTTATACCTATTCCAAGCCCTCCCAGGAGAGGTCCCCTAAAACCCCAATTTATGAGCTGGAATAAAATTATATCAAAGTTTATTTGGGGTGGCAAAATACCCATAATAAGATTGGAAACTCTCCAGCTGCCAAAAGAAGAAGGAGGGATGGGACTTCCAAAATTACCATGCGGCCCAATTGAGATATATTGTAGGTTGGTGCGAACCTGATTACACGGCACAGTGGAAAGAAATAGAAAAAGAGTTTGGAGAAAACCCAGTACAGAATATAATTGGGGATGAAGAAACATACAAGAAGATTCAAAACCACAATGTTCACATACAAAATATGGTTCAGCATAATAAAATAAAATTATAAGATCCAGTAAGACACCCATTTATTGAAGTGGCATATGACATAATAAATAGCATATGATAGCAATTTTACACCGACTAGGTACGCTAAAGGATTTAGACAGTGGACAACCAAGGGAATTGGGATTCAAGGTGTGTTTTGGTGAAAGATGGACAGCTGGAGAGTTTCCAAAATATGAGAGAAAAATAGGATTGAGATAATCAATCATGAATTCTATAGATTCCTGCAACTTAGAGACTACTATATGAAAGAGATAAGGATGGACCCCTCCTGAGAAGTGATGAGTGTGATCCAGATCATAATCAACGCATACAAAGAAACCACAATTAGAATTATATTGGGACTATATAAAACATTTCTACTAAATACATACAAAAGAAAGATGGGAATCAGAATTTAACATAAAAATTAGTGATGAAGATTGGCTAAACATGTGGAGAATACATCACACATCCACTAGTTCTCGGGTCTAGAGTGAGTTCTCCTGGAAAATTCAGTACCTTGTTGGAGAGCCTGCGTAGAATTTAATGAAAGTCAATCCCATGCTTTTTTGGGAAAATTATATATTACTCATTACTGAATATACTTGCGTATAAGATTCCTATTTTATTCCTATGTAACTTTACTGAAGAAATATACAATCAAAGGACAGTTATTTGGCTAAAATATTGATATTAGCTGGTAAAATTACAAAGAAATGATGGAAATCCCTGCACAGGATCAATGGACACAGATTGTAGAGGAAATCTACATAATGGAAAAGATGACACACAGCTACAGGAAACTCAGTTTGAAAAAAACAGACCAGAATAGCGACATAGACCGCAAAGTTAGTTGATTGAGTAGAAGAAAACAGGAACATGGACAGATCGCTTTGACTGTAACTCCCACTTGTTTTTTTTTGTATTTTTTTATAATGTTGTTTTTTCACCTGTATGAAAGAAAAACTGTCAATAAAGACTTAAGCGACAAAAAAAAAGAAGAAAGAAAAAAGGGTGTGGGAATGGGTGAGGTATAATCTGCCAGACATTAGCCTCATGTATGAAACAAAGTGATTTTGAAGCAGAAACATATTTAGGTACAAGGTCAGAGCTGCAGTGACTTTATTGACAAGTGCAAATGAGCATTTCATGGGTTGCACTTGCAACAAATATGACAAATGTTGGGTGCCTGGGAGATTTTTTTTTCTAATCCGTCTTGAATATGTCAAAGATTACCCAAAATATTAACTTTGAAGCATTGTTAGTTTTGTGTAGCATCAGATAAAACATGTACTTCCTCCCCTCTTAATTTGAAAAGAGGACATTTGTAATATGGAAATGATTGAATATTTGGTAGTTTTGAGGAGGGCTGATGCAGGACAAAAGTATTACTCTTTTATGACAACAATTCTTGGGAGTGAACATTGCCGCCATATACTCAAGTGTATGGTGAAAACAATGTTCAGTGTTCTATTTATCTATTGATAAAAAGTTTTCATTTGAATTCCAATTTGCCAAGAGACCTTCTTACAAGAAATTGTGCCATATGCACTAACACAGCAGAAATGATTCATAATGAAGCCTGAGGGTTAAGGAAACAAACAGTTTGTCATCAACTAAATACAGTAGGTGTCCAAAGCCTGAGGGTCAACCTCTTTCCCCGGATTAAGCATAATCCAGTCACGTTAACTGTGCGTTGTAAGCATGGAAAAGACTGTCATAAAAAAAATAATAATAATAACAACACCCACACTGTATCAACATTCAGAGTGGACTTAATTTTTAAGAATAGAGGAATGCATTTAGTGTATAGCCTACTTCAGGGGTATTCAATTAAAAGTCACCAAGGTCCAGTTACTAAAATTTACTCCAAATAAAAGGTCCGAACCGAAGTCCAGCTTGTGTCTTATTATTGTTTCTAGCCTACCCCTATGTTCACATTTTCATATGGTTTCAATCATATTTATTGTCAATGCAGGAAACGTTTAACAGCGTGCACTTGTATAGTAAACAGCAAGCTCTTTTACCATAAATAAAAGTAGTCCCAGGCAAATAAATTTAAGGCCTTTCAGATTAAAGAAAACAAAAACCTCAGAATAAAATAAATAAAACAGCCTAATAACCCTTTTTTCTGTATAATTAAAGAGGTCCCAGCCTAAAAAAACTGAAAGCCTACTCAGAGGTTGCGCTAGACTTTTTCGTTGTCTGTCATTTTGACTGACAGGGTCATAAAAATCCCGTCATAATCAATTTTTACTGGTCACTTTAAATGATAATAATGACATATTCAATTGCATTGTTCATATTGCAGTGGAATATGAACAGTTCACCTGTGGCCTAAATGCACAGTCTCACACATTCCTCCTGGTCCATATGGACTAGAATTGCGTGCCTGCTTGCGCGTAGTTGCGCGTGGTAGGAAATCCCGCAGCATGCGCTCCTTCTGCACCAGTGGATCAGCCCGTAGCACAGACGCTACCCGTAGCGTGAGTACTGGACACCGTACTCACAGACGCTACCCGTAGCGTCTGTGAGTACGGTGTCCAGGTCAGAAATGATGCTCAGATGCTCCGATCGGAATCTTTATTTTGTCGCAGAACATTTTTCTATCCTCCCTCCTCAGCCAGGAGAACTCCGGCTCCCACTAAACTCTGTACTCCCGCCTAACCTCCTTACTGCCGCTTCCTCGCTCTTCTTTTCTACTTTTCTTCTTCTACAAGAGCCAATTACTGTAATATGTTCTTCACCACCAAGTGGTCAGGGGTGTGAATTGCAATCTGTCAAAATGACGGATGGCCCTCAGATTTTTCCGTCACCGTTTTAAAAAAATGGTCAATGACGGAAAATATTCGGTTAACGCGACCCCTGAGCCTACTTTTCAAGAAAAACAGGCCAACATCTTCAGAAAACAATAAATAAAAAATGGCTCTTTTAGGAAAAAAATGAAAACAGAACTTTGAACACCACCTTTTCTCTTTTGATTATTCTTTTTTTTAAACTTTTCTTAATGAGAGAAATGGGCACGTGACTGCTCTGCCAGTGATTGGTGCACTCTGAATAGCTGCATCAAGCTGTGCCAGTACATCATCTGCTAATATTTCTGATTTTCTGTTTGCTGTTGAAGCTGACATCGGGATATGAGCTTCGCTGCTCACGGCGGGTTCAGGAAGGATGTAAGAGCCTGTGTTTCTTGTGAAAATAGTCCAGTTTATTGTCAACGGTGGCATAAACAGATAAAGTTCAACTGAAAAGTCTCAAAAAGTCTCAACAAAAAGCGCCGCCGTCACTCTGACGGCTGGGCTGCATCCACTGTGTTTCTCCCACCGTCTCCGCTCTGCTTGGCGCCACATGTGGCCCTCCAAACAATATCAAGTTGTAACGAGTCATGTTTTTATTTTTAAATGAATAGATGAATTTTGCATCATAAATATGTTTTTTTTATTTATGCATATTATTTATGCATATCAAAACAACCACTTATATTTTGAAATTATCCAATACAATCCAACTTTATTTGTAAAGCACTTTAAAACAACCCATTTGAGTTTGAATTTGAGACCCCTAACAAAACATTTCGTTTCTAGTCACTTTCTATTTTTCGTATAGTTTTTGTACAGGCGTTTAGCACGGGTTAACTTAACCCCGTTAAATATATTATATGATTCATGAAGACTCTTGGATGAGCAGTGATGTCATCGTGCCATCAGAGGGGCACGATGACATCACTGCTCATCTGAGAGTCTTCATGAACATCCTCTTCAGGCTCTCCACAACCTGAACGACTGCTGAAAAAAGAATTCCCGCAAATTAGCAGCTCATGCGTCGTCATTACGGTTTGTTTGAATAAATATTATTTATATGGCTTACTCCGTAGTTGCTTTTTTGGGGTTTAAGGGGTGTGAAATGCAAATTTTGTTACTCCTTATGGGTTCGAGCCCCGGTTGGAACAAGGGCCTTTCTGCATGGAGTTTGCATGTTCTCCCCATGTGTGCATGGGTTTTCTCCGGGTTCTCCGGCTTCCTCCCACAGTCCCAAATCATGCAATGTGGGGATTAGGTAAATTGGACGCCCTAAAGTGAGTGTGAGAGTGAATGGTTGTTTGTCTATGTGTGTGGCCCTGCGATGGACTGGCGAACTGTCCAGGGTGTACCCCGCCTATCGCCCGATAGGCGGGCTGAGATTGGCACAGCACCCCCCGCGACCCTCTAGTGGAGGATAAAGCGGTAGATGATGACTGACTGACTGCATGTAACGTTTGACATCTGGGTAGAATTGAGCATGTGATCATAGTTTTTGTCCACTAGAGGGCCTTCAAGGATCATTTTCAGCACCAGAGCTCTATGGCTTGGTTTGCTTCTCCTGCCTGTGTGTGTTTTGCCCTGACCCTAAAGTCATTTCACTGGGTCTTTTAAGACAATTTTTCCTGACAGACTATCCATATCTCATTTTTCTAACCCTAACCCCATTGTTGTACAGCCCTAAGCCTAAAGTCAGTGTTGATTACTGATTATTTCCATTAAATCTAACCCTAAATTTTAATTTCTGTTAAGATGTATATGTGTGTTCACATACGTACTGTACGTGAGTGGGCCCACGCCTGCCCCCCGGTGGCCGCTGACGGGGACTGCGGCCAGGAGAGCCACTTAGGATTGGGCTGTGCGGGAACCTGCTCTGGACCGCTCCGCATGTGCTGAAAGAGAGCACTAGAACTGAAAGTGGGCGGAACCGATGCACCTGGCAAATTTCCAACTGGGGATTTAAAGAGAGCGTACAGCACCGGAAAAGGGGAGCGACGGAAGATGGCTTGCAGCAAAAAAACTCAAGCAGTAATAAGTGGACACTGACTTAAAAAACTGAGCAGTGAACGAACGGAAAGAGACGGAATCTGCCACGGTACTAGTTTCACTTTAGTACCGGGGTAAAATAACTATAATTGCACTCTAAAAATATTGTAAAATAATTATGAGAAAATGTTTGTAAAATGTGTGTATTATAAAAATTTTTAAAAATACGATAAATACCATAGAAAAAATATATAAGAATTGGGTTTAAATATTGGCTTAATACATATGATAAAATGTGTTAAAAAGCAGTAAAAGATCATATGATATCAAGCTAAAAAAGAAGAAAGAGGTAACAGTGGTGTGTATTATCTATATTTTTCATGAAATGTGGAATTTAACAGTTGTTTGAATGTACAGAAATTTGAAATGTTTTGTTTTTATTATATTTAATCACAGTGGTTTGTATATATATTTTTTTTCTTTAAAGGTTTTTCACCTACTCAGAAACTAACCTCCAAAATAAAAGGAGGAAAATCATTGAGTGAAATCCAGTTTATCATTTCGGGGTAAATTAATCAGATCCCTTTCAAGCGGGGAATCTGCAGAAAAATATTAAAAGAGTTGACAATGACTGTGCGACTTTAATATAAATCTAAAATTCAAAGGTAAAATAAATAACTAAACCGTCAGGTCAAAAAGTTTACATTAAAAACAAAATCACATGTCAACCACAAATCTATGGATCACACCAAGCATCTAATGACAGAGACGTCTGAGACAGTGGGTCATTTCGTCAGGACAGGCCGAGGTAACGCTGCTCTTCCCCCGGGCACTGTGAGCACCGAGCGTCCTCAGAGGCGGAGCCGATCACCTCCAACAACGTACCGCGCTGAAATCAGTTTCAGGTTGGATATTCAACAGACATTCGTTCCAGATCCAACGGCACCCTCCTCCTTCTCCACCCTGCGATAGGTGCACGATCGCGGCTTGTTCAAAGTCCGACCCATCACTCTTAACTACCGTGGTCTCATTTAGGGACCATCAACAAATTACCGTTCATTTCATTCATTCATCTGTAGCAGCCTAATTTAATTGTACACAGTCCTTAACCCCACAGCGTAGGGAGTCGTATATAATCCCTTACCCTGACCCATGTACACGGTTGACATTTCGAAAGTCGATGACTTAACGGCCTGGCCCAGTTTCCTCTGCCCTGACCTTACCCCTGCCAGGCCTCTTGCCTAAAACCTAACCCTTGGCAGTTCCCGACGACCCACAGCCACCCGCTCGGCGTACAGGGTGGCCCCCAAAAGGAAAAAGAAAAGGAAAAGGGACACGCCGCGACGAAAACGCCACCGGTTCTGGGGGGCATCTCGAGAACCATGCGTTCGACCGGGCCGGCTGGGGTCTCGGCGGATGCGGGCCGTCCAGGCGAACACCCAGAACGGGCCCTGCCTTCGTGTACTCTTCGAGTTACTGCCAAAAACCCGCTCAGAAACCAGGCCTTTTGGCTAGACCCGCCCCTTCGACTTTTTAATTATGGCACAATAATAATGGTGATGATAAGCGTAGCCTCGAAAACTGGATCTTGGTCCCGCAACCTGCATGATGAGAATACAGAGAGAGAGAGAGAGAGAGAGAGGGAAGGAAGGAAATACACAAACTAGGGAGAGAAAGAGACAAGGTTAATGACATATAAAAAGTCATAATCATATTCTGAGTGTGAGAGAGTGAATGTGCGTGCACCACAGGAAAAATCCCCCAGCAGTCTAGTTCTATAGCAGCATAACTAAGAGCTGGTCCAGGTTTCCCTGAACCAGCTCTAACTATAAGCTTTATCAAAAAGGAAAGTTTTAAGTTTAACTTTAAATACAGAGAGAGTGTCCGCCTCCCGAACTATCATTGGGAGCTGGTTCCACAGGAGAGGAGCCTGGTAACTAAAGGCTCTACCTCCCATTCTACTCTTACAGACTCTGGGAACCACAAGTAAACCTGTATTTTGTGACCTAAGTGGTCTATTAGGGTGATAGGGTAAGACTAAGTCTTTCAGGTATGAAGGGGCCTGACCATTAAGTGCTTTGTACGTGAGGAGGAGGATTTTAAATTGAATTCTAAACTGTACAGGGAGCCAGTGTAGAGAAGCTAACACTGGAGTTATGTGGTCTCTCTTTCTAGTTCCTGTCAGAACTCGTGCTGCAGCATTTTGAATTAACTGAAGGGTTCTAACAGACTTGTTGGAACATCCTGATAATAAGGAGTTACAGTCATCTAATCTAGATGTAACAAAAGCATGAACTAGTTTTTCAACATCCTGTAAAGACAGAATGTTTCTAATTTTCATAATGTTCCGCAGGTTGAAGAAGGCTGTTCTGGAAATTAGTTTTATGTGTGAATCAAATGACATTTCCTGGTCAAAAGTAACTCCAAGGTTCCTCACAGTGGAACTGGAAGCCAGGGTGATGTAATCTAAAGTGACAATGTGATCGGAAAGTTTTTCTCTGAGGTGTTTAGGGCCGAGTATAATGACCTCAGTTTTTTCTGAGTTTAAAAGTAGAAAGTTACAGGTCATCCAAGACTTAATGTATCTGAGACATTCCTGGAGTTGAACAACCTGATTTATTTTATCCGGCCTCATTGATAAATATAGCTGTGTGTCATCTGCATAACAATGAAAGTGTATGTTGTGCTTTCTAATAATGTTCCCTAGAGGAAGCATATATAAGGTAAAAAGTATAGGCCCAAGCACTGAGCCTTGTGGAACTTCACAATTAACTTTTGTTTGCAGTGAGGCTTTATCATTAACATGAACAAACTGGAATCTATCAGATAAGTATGATTTAAAACAGCAGAGGGCAGCACCTGTGATACCAAGAGTCTGCTCCAATCTCTGCAGTAGAATATTATGATCAATGGAGTCAAATACAGCACTAAGATCCAACAGGACAAGTAAAGAGACTAGACCATTATCTGAAGCCAAGAGAAGATCATTACTAACTTTAACTAGCGCTGTTTCTGTGCTATGGTTTAATCTAAAACCTGACTGAAAATCTTCAAACAGGCCATTAATGCGCAAATATTCACATAATTGATTAGCAACTGCCTGCCCTCTGTGGGTAAAAGCTGTTCGTCATCCTTGTGGTTCTGGATCTCAGACTCTGGTAGCGTCTGCCTGATGGCAGCAGCGTGAAGAGTCTGTGCTGTGGGTGTGTATTGTCTTTTATGACGTTGTGTGCTCTTCTTGTGGCCCTAGTGGAGTAAATGTCCTGAAGTGAGGGGAAGGCTGCTCCAGAGATGGACTGTGCAGTTTTGATCACACGCTGGGAGGTCCCTATGGTTACAGTTCTTGTTAGTGATGTATGGTTGCCCATGCTGACTGACTCGGGTCTGTCTCTGAGAAAGCTCAGCACCCAGTTACAGAGAGCAGGTGTCCAAGTCCAAGGATGAGAAGCTTGACAAAGAGTTTTTGTGGAATGACTGCGTTAAACGCAGAACTGAAGTCGATGAAGAGCAGCATGACGTACGTGTCCTTGGCCTCTAAGTGAGTGAGGGTGGTGTGGATGACGGTATTAATTGCGTCATCAGTGGACCGGTTCTGACGATATATGCAAACTGTAAAGGGTCCACGGTGTCCGGGATGGTCTACTTGATGTGGGTCATGACTATCCTCTCGAAACACTTCATCACTATAGGGGTGAGTGCAATGGGACGATAGTCATTCAGGCAGGTCACAGTGTTTTTCTTTGGAAGGGGAACAATGGTGGTGGACTTGAAGCAGGTAGGAACAACAGCTTGTGCTAGTGACAGGTTGTAGATGTCGGCAAGCACATCAGCTAGCTCCGATGAACAGGCCCTGAGGGCACGCCCCGAGATGATGTCTGGGCCGGCTGCCTTTCGTGGGTTTGTTCTCCTCAGAACTGTACGCACCTCTGCTGTTATCACAGTGAGTGGTGAGTCCTGTGCATGCTCTGTGGTCAGAGATCCTCCCTGTTGGTTGGTGTTGAGAGTCTCAAAGTGGGCGTAGAACTCATTCAGCTCATCTGGTAGGGAGGGCTGGCTGGTCGTGGCCCCTCTGCTCCCCTGCTGGTAGTCTGTGATGTGTTGTAGACCTTGCCACATGCGTCGTGAATCTGTGGTGGAGTAGAAACCCTCTAGCTTCAGTCTGTATTGCCTCTTGGCATCTCTGATGGACCTACTCAGGTCATATCTAGCCTTCTTGTAGTAGTCAGCGCTGCCTGAAGCAAATGCAGTAGAGCGAGCACGTTCGGTTCGGTCTATGCTACCATAGACCGAACTTCCTGGTTAATCCAGGGCTTTTGGTTTGGGATTTGTACTCCCAAAGCAGTCCTGAAGCACCAGTTCGGTCTCTTCATTCCACCCTTTAACAGTAGTACTTACTGGGGGGGCTTGCTTAAGTCGTTGTCTGTATGCAGTGTAGAGGAGGCTAAACCGATGTCCAAAAGCGCCTCTCTGCTGTATCTAATTAGAGCGTTGCCAGACTTAGCATTTAGGGCGCAAACCCAGATAACAATATATACAAAACAAAGTAGTTGTTGGGGAGATGACGCAAACACGTCAGCCACGGAGGGCGCCATGTTGATGTGCAAAGATTCAAAGATTCTTTGCACATTGGTGAGGATCTCCTCAGTAGCTTCTCTGCTTGTGACTGCCAACCAAGTCACATCTTAGCTCAGTGTAACTCCACCTTAGCCTTTGGTCCAGCCAGCATTTTGTTAAGTCGCGAATAACAAAGTGGCTGCTGCCAAGAAACCAGATGCTCCTCACCAATTCAAGCTTCTTCAGTTTGTTTGTTGTTTGTTCGTCAACCATTTCTTTTTCTTTGAACCCATAAGCCGTTTTCCACATCCGAAAGAGGGAAGCAGGTTCCTGCAACCAGTGCCAGAGCTCTCCCTCCTACCCTAAGGAATGGAAAATGCATTACTTTTACCTCACCACTCACATGGTTGCGTGCTCCACCTTTTCAGCACGCACCAACCATTTATAAAAAACAGGTCTATTTGGTTGTTAGGAGTAACCTCCACTTAACATCTTTGCATTGTCATAAGGACTCTGTCAGAAGATCTGAGAAGATTTAAACCTTTGTGTGTAGAGTTAGGACTCTTGTGCAGGACTTTAACAGAGAAGTCAGCTCGCCCGTCAGTGACTTAAAGTAGCGGTACAACCCTTCTTATTTAGTCCCACTTGACCTGGTCGAATAGATCCTTACCTCCACCACCACTTTGGTTGTTAAAGGGGACATATTATACCCTATTTCCCCAATTAAAATAGTTCCCTGGTGTCCTAATGAACATGTCAGTGAAATGCTTTGGTCAAAATACCATAACCCTGGATTTCCACTGGACGCGGAACGGCCGCGGAACGGCCGCGGCGCGGTTCTGCTTCGTCCTCTCCCAAACGTCAATCCCCACCGGGCGCGTTACGGCAGCGGCGCGGAGCCTTGGGAGCCAGCGGTATTCACAGAAGATCGCGCGATAATCTCGAACGGACGCGAGATCCCGCGATAGACTGTGTGAATAAAGGAAACAACAACAACACAGCTTCTTTCATTTCTCCACTTCCATAATCAGTCTCTCGTCGTCCATTGTCTCCGAGACCCTCGGATCAAATGACTGTTGACCTGGGAGCACCGGTTATGACGTAACGTTGAGGTGAAGTTGTGACCTGCGCATTGTGTTTTATTTTGAAAGGGGGGCGGAAGTGTTTTACTTTGATACTGTGTCGGACTTCCTGTCTTGTGCGATCTGCTTCGTTGAAATTTACGAGGTTCAGCAGCGCCAACGGAAAAAATAGAACTGATTCCTATCGATAGCGCTTCTGGGCCGCTGCTGATCCGCGCCGCAGCGCGGCCGGTGGGAATGCTCACATTGATTAGAATGGAAGCGATTTGCAACGGCTGCCGTTCCGCGGCCGTTCCGCGTCCAGTGGAAATCCAGGGTAAGGATGAAGCATCATAGCAGTTCAATAACCCTGCTAAACCCGCCCCTTTCAGAACGCTCTGTTTTGTGCGTTGTCCCTTTACATGCAAATGAGACACAGGCAACACACCCACTTCTTCCAGGGGGTTTCTGATTTGTCCTCTTTACAGCGCTCACTCGCTCAGATCATGTTCCCTCAGCTCCATACCTCTCCCCCTCCCTCCACTAGTTCTCTGACAATATCAACATGGCAGTGTGCGCGGAAAACAGCGAGAGTGCCGTCACAGGAAGAGACGTCCTACACAAGGATCGAGCCGAACAGTGCCTAACTGTAAAACAGTTAAAAACACTTAGAGACAGCACCCCTGATCGCCACCGCTGATCGCCAGCAGCGCGCTGCGAGCTGCATAAACTGCCGCTGCATTCAACTGTTACAGACCGGTGACTGTATGCTACGTACAGCGGCAGTGTAGGCAGCTCGCCGCTCGCCGCTGGCGATCAGCAGTGCTTAACTGATTTTCACAGAGAGTGCCGTCACAGAAAGAGACCTCCGACACACGGATACTTAGTGACAGCACCGCTGATCGCCAGCAGCGAACTGCATAAACTGCCGCTGTATGTGACGTGTCAGAATGGTCAGTTATGAGCTCTATGTGACCTTTTCTTAAAAATGTGTGTTTGTACGTCGGTGAAATACGTTCGCTGACTAAATACGGCGACCGCTGGCCGCAGTCCAGTCCGCACACCTCCTGGCATTTTATAACAAGGATCCCTCACTCTACCTGACTCTGAACCTGTGCATCTAAATCGAAAGATATTCAATGGGTTTGTCCTAATAACCAATTATCTCAGAATATCTGCATCTGAGTAAATGTGCCAGGGCAGCATGTCTGAAACCATGAAGACTCAGGAAAAGTGGATGGTGTCCTGATGGCGTGACCGGCATGACACAGCTACTAAGGTGAACCTGCCAGAATAGCACTGTGCATATTGATGACGTAGGCCTCCACTCACCTTGACTCTAGTCAGTAAGACTGGGAGATCAAGATCATGGACGCCCTTTTAATGGTCACATCACAGTAAACACCACCCTCCAGCAACAACCTCTGCAGAGGGAACTAAATGGTGAAGTTCAGTCCCAAAAGTACTGAACCCACTGGCCTGATCACCTAACCAGGCCTGTTCTAGAGACAATCTATCTTACTGCCCTTACTGGACAACATTCCAGGGGGTGTTGTCCAGACAACGGCAAACAACGGCTATCCACGCTCCGCGACTCCAACGTACTGGACCGGACCCAATGACGGACCGCACACCTTGTTATCGGCTTACAGTAACAGGCAAAAGTGTTCTGGGCAGTGTTAAGTGTTTTATAAACTTTATTTTGTGTTGAATGTGTTGGATTGCGCACCCACACGTTGTTATTTGTGTTATCTTTGTTAACTGTTTATACACTCCTGATCAAAATTTTAAGGCCAGTTAAAAAATTGCAAGAATTTACATTTCTTAAGATCACCTTCTTAGGATCCAACATGCAGGTGGATCTTAAGAAGGTTCTAAGTAGCGCTTCAAAATACAAAAAGAAGAAATGGGAGTGAGACAAAAAACAATTGAGTAAGCTATCTATTGCAAACAACCATTAAACTGAAATAGGCTGTTCATCAGCTGATCAAAAGTTTGGATCTTGAATCTTCGCAAAAATGTTCAGTCAGGTATCCACACTGTCATGAACTCGTGATGGCAAAGGCAAAAAAGCTTTCTCTCTTTGAACATGGTCGGATTGTTGCGCTGATTCAGCAAGGCCTCTCGCAGCGTGCCATTGCTGCTGAGGTTGGACACAGTAAGACAGTCATTTTAAACTTCTTAAAAGGTCCTGAGGATTATGGAACAAAAAAGTCAAGTGGTTGACCCAAAATATGTCATTGTCCGTCAAGACATGGGACGATCCTTGGCCCAAATTAAGCTTGTCACAGTCCCATAACGATTAAACGGCATCTGCGAGAGATGGGTTTTAAGAACAAAAAACGTCTTCAAAGGCCTCGTCTTCTTCAATGGGACAAAATTGCCTGTTTGGAGTTTGCACAAGAGCCCCAAACATGGGACATTGCAAGGTGGAAGAAAGTTTTATTCTCTGATGAGAAAAATGTAACCTTGACGGTCCTAATGGCTTCCAACGTTACCGGTAAGACAAGGAGATCCCACCTGAGATGTTTTCTACACGGCACAGTGGAGGGGGCGCCATCATGATCTGGGGGGATTTTTCCTTCAATGGAACAATGGAGCTTCAGGTTGTGCAGAGGCATCAAACTGCAGCTGGCTATGTGGAGATGTTGCAGGGGGCATCCCTCATGACTGAAGGCCATCGTCTGTGTGGTAATGACTGGGTTTTTCAACAGGACAACGCTGCAGTTCACAATGCCCGCCTGGCAAAGGACCTCTTCCAGAGAAATAACATCACTCTTTTGAACCATTGTGTGTGTTCCACTGATCTAAATCCAATTTAAAACACTTGGGGTTGGATGGCAAGGGAAGTCAACAAAAATGGAGACCAGTTCCAGACAGTTGATGCCCTCCGTGAAGCCATCTTCACCACTTGGAGCAACATTCTCACTAGCCTCCTGGAAACACTAGTATCAAGCATGCCAAAACAAATTTTTTAGGTGATTAACAAGAATGGCACAGCTACTTATCACCTTATCAGTCCTTTTTTGAAAATGTTATTTCTATTTTAGGGTTGTTTTTTTTTTGAGATGTCTTAAACTTTTGATCAGCTGAGGAACAGCCCATTTCAGTTTAATGGTTGTTTGCAATAAATTGCTTCCTCAAATTTTTTTTTTGTCTCACTCACATTTCTTCTTTTTGTATTTTGAAGCACTACTTAGAACCTTCTTAAGATCCAACAGTACAAAATGTAAATTCTTGCAATTTTTCAACTGGTCTTAAAATTTTGATCAGGAGTGTATTTTGTTTACACGTTTATTCCCTGCTCATGCCATGCGATCACGCAGTGAGTTTTCTTTGATTGCCCTGTGTTTGTTGCCATAGTTTTGCTGCTGAGTGGGGAGCACACATCGGCCACTGCAGTCCATGCAGTGATGTGCCTTCCTCGAGCTGGGAGTGCGTAGACAGGTCACGTGCGCGCACGCACACAGGTGTTTATGTTGTATATAGCCTGTGTTGTTTAGTTTAGCAAGTGATATTTGTTGCTCCAATATATTTTCATTATACATTAATGTTCACCTTTAATGAATATGATGGTTTAATTGATTGAATAAATTATTACTGTTATTCACCTGAAGGAACGCTTGTTATCTTTTTCACATGAATACTGTGACAAATGGGGGTTGAGAGAGTATGTGCTCGGATTCATACGTTCAAAACTGTTCAATTGGGATATCTTTGATATCATAGTCAATAACAGTGATTATTTAAGACTGATTTTCATTGATCCGATCAAATACTAATTTTTCAAAATATTTATTAATAAAAAAAATATATATACATATGTTGGGATTAGGGGCGTGATTGGTTATGAATTTAGAATATTAATAATTGATTAATTATGGAATAATTAATTTATTATAAAAAGTTGAGTCAAACTCAAATCGGGGCACCACTCCTCTCAAACAGAGGAGAACAATCGGTTCTGAATGAACCATTAATTCATAACCTCCAAAAACAGTCTCATAAATTAAGCCGACTACCAATTTGGATTAGGATTAATAATTAACTTAATAATTGATAAATCACAATACTACATCAATAGTTAGGTGAATTGAAGGATTGGAATTCTACAGGGAAGAGGTTGGCAATATACACACTTGTGCAATATTAATCAGACCAGACTGTATATTGTATAAAACATTTATTAAAAAGACATCAAAGATATAAACAAAAATATCTACTAAATGTAACTATATACAGTGTGTGTGAAAAAGAGAGAGTCTGTGTGTACAGGTCAAATGGTCAAGTCAGATAGAGGTAGACTACAAATCAAGATGGCGGTTGACAAAGAAACTACAACAAGATGGCGGAATCAAAGATGGCTTCTTGACCGCATGGCTGCTGTGTTTCTTGGTTAACTACTTTTCTAAAGTGAGATGTCAGGTTAGATGAGAGGTTAGAAGCATGCACATCTAGAGCTGAGAGCTAAGAAGCATGGACATCACTAACATCATATTAACCTAAATCTAGGCATTACAACAACACTTTATGTGAGCAAGTAAGCTCAGTATAACATTTCATCTATGCTTAGCCAAGTAGTGTAATGCTATGCTAGGCCCAGTTACGTTACCAAGTCCTTAAAAGATGCAAAAGTGTCCTTTTGAGGTGCTGTCTGTTGGTCCAGGAACAGTAGATGGTTGACTGTGTTTCTGGTGTCTGTGGCTCAGGTTCCTCCTCACAAAGTTAGCTAGTTGGAGCTAACTTGGCTCTGGATCCTTGGTTGATCCTTAGGCAGGCTCTGGTGTCGCTGCCTCTGATGGGAGGATAGCAGGCTGCTGTGAGCGGGCCTGCTCGAAGATCAGCAGAGAGGGTCTCTTGCTGCTGGAAGCTTGTTAAGCTCTGTGCTGAAGGGTCTTCAGTCGAAGAGCTGAGGTCTGTGTCCTTCCTGCACCCAGAAGGGCAGGGGAGAGCAGAGGAGCCTGTGTCCTCTGGTGAGATGGAGAAGAGCGAAAAAGAGAAAGGAAGGAGGGGAAACCTGGCTTTTGTATTGCCTGTTACATGGGGGTCACATGTCTCAAAGTGACCACTGAGGTGGGTTTCCCACTGATGTGTGGAAGATAAGGGATCTTTATTGACTGAGTTTTATGACACTCTTTGTCTCTGAGCAAGGGGCCATGTGTTCTCCATCCAAGATGCATGTGACTCCATCTTGAATGAGCTGATCCCCAACAATCCCCCCTTGGACTCAGGATCTCACTCCATGTGTGATCCTGAGTGCACAGTGTACAGTCCAGAGGAAAATCAGTTCATTCACTTTGTAACATCTGGGCATTGATTAACTCTAATTTGGCTAAGCAGTAATATTACAAATGAAGAACATACAAAAATGGCATTGTACAACAATACCTAACTTTATCAGGTTAGTAAAAAGAGGAAGGTTAGATGTGTTAACATGGTAAATACCAAGAGTGGCAACTGTAAATGGATATCAGTGTGATCATAACTAGCCCTGTATGGTCATAACAAGATGTCCTTGACTAGTGTACAAAACTTATCCTACAGCTGGAAGGGTACAAACAAAAAGTAAAAAAACAAAGTTTGCCCAAGAATACAAAGTTGAGCAGTGGTTTTCTTAAGTGACGTAATAAGTCTGGTTATTACAGTGTTAAGAATCACTGAAATTGTCATATGTGCGTACCCAAAATCCGGATACCTACTCATCTAATAAAACTAAGAAAAATTTAAAATAAACAAGGAATGGACATTCTTCAGGACAGATTGGATTGTGTCCTAAGGGTTTGTTCCAGTGTGGAGCTCTAGTATCTAAAGCTTTCTGGAACTTGTGGCTTAGGGCTATAACACCTGTAGCTGGAGAAGCGGTGAGATTCACTGTTACTGTCAAATCGGTCATGATCATGTTCTGAACTGTACTCTGAGATACTACGGTCCTCATCAGAGTAATTTAGTGGCTGATCATGTCTTTGGGCCAGAATCTCTGAGTATGGTCTCCAACAACTTCTGTTGTGGGAGTGCCTGTCTCGGGGCAGCCAGTGGACATGGCAGTTATGCTTTCTGTCCCTAGGCTTCTTTTTGTCACCCCCCTTTGTTCTGTTGTGAGGATGAGATTTTGAAATTGTTTGTCTGGGTGACACTTTTGGAGTTGACCTGTCAGGTTTAAAGATTTTATCTCTCGCCTGTGGTGGGACAACCGATTCCCAAGCCATCTGAGATATTTTCTTTATCTCAAGCATGGAAAGTTTACCTTGGCTTGTCTGAAACACAACGTGAGTGCGTATGCATGGGTGAAGGTTGCGCACGAACAGGGACTTAAAATTTGGATTTTCTTCCAAGCTAGGGGCATTTCTTCCCTGAAAATACACCTTTCTCAAACGTTGGAAATAATCACGCGGATGTTCGCGACGAGTATGTTTAACTTGAAGGGCTGCAGCCATGGAAGTAATCTCGTCCACACTTGAGGAGAATTCTTCTATGAGAGCTTGACGAAGCTCTGTGTAGTTATTTCTAACTCTGAGGGGAAGTTCCTGTATAAACTTGCGGACTGCTTTAGAGCTGCTTTTCTCTACAAGTTTAATCTTCTCCCTCTCGGTTGCATAGGGAAGGTCCATAAGGGCTTGGTCTATCTCAGTAAAATAATTGTCAATGTTGTGATCACAGTTGTCTGGATCAAAATGATCAATGTCTTTTGCAAGAGATTCCAGTACCTTAAAACGAAAACATTCTGAGGTCTGAGCATGTCTTTCATGTGCTCCTGCTGTTCTCTCTGGGGGGTAGGTGAAGCCTGCATGGCTGTTATCACCATGATGCTGCAGAGAGGAGCCTGAAAAGGGGGAGGGATAGTCCTGAACTGACCTAACCCCCTCTCCATCGAGGTGAGCATGGAAAGCAGTGTCATGCATGTGTGAATAAAAGGGGTTCTGGGTAGAAATTCTACCAGAGACTGAACTGCCTTTATCAGAAATGTCAGATCTATATGACTTTGTTCCCAAAGAGTTAAGCTCATTGAGAAACTTTTCACCACTCTTGTGTGGGGGAGTTAAACGCTCACTACAGGGAGGCTGTGAGTCAGAATAACCAGAGTCACATCTGCTGGACAACTCTGGTGTCGAGAGATGTTCTGATCTAAGCTTTAACAATTCTTCCTTGTGGAAGCAAAGATCTGATTCTGCAGAGTGTAGGTCTACTAAGTAGCGCACAGCTTTCTTATTGGCCTTGTTTACCTCTTGGAGGAGGCAAGCATTCTGCACTCTTAGCGACTCAACGTCTTTCTCTAGAGCTGCTTTGCTCTGAAGTGAAAGGCTGGCCTGTCTGTGGAAATTCAGCAGCAAGCATTCCAACAATGATGCTTTGGATGCATTCTTAGCATCAACACTGTTATAGATGAGAGCGTTTATTTCCTCCTTGCACTCATTTAAACTTAACCTGTTGATGAACTCAACATAACCAGTCTTTAGGTTCTGTGCAAGAGATGAAACAAACAGTTCTACACAGGGATTCTCCATTTTTAGGTCTAGAGAAGAAGGAGTTTAAGCAAGTTGTAAAATACAACAAACAAATCAATTTGTTATTATTTTAACCTGAGGAACACTGTGTAGTGTTGCTACCCTTGGCTAACAACAATATAGATGTCTACCACATGGAAAGGAGCTTTCTTTGAAGCAGCTAAAGCACTGACTAGTAGCTATATTAGGCTTCAGAAAATGTGGGAGCAGGGTTTAAGAAAATATTTAGGGGAAAATATCTTAAACTTAACTCAAGCTGAAACACATGAATGTTACAGCAAGGTACACAATTTTCACAGGGCTGTATAGCACACTGTGGCTCTATTTCAATTCTCACTTTGGCTGAAATGCACGGCAGTAACAGCACAAAATACAAGCTTTATGACACAGGGTTGTGGCACGCTGTGTGTTATTTAAAGAAAGAGCACTTAATTTAACAACCAGATTTTCAGTGTCGAGTTTCTACAGATCAAGTTAACTGGACAGTTAGCAACATTAGCAAGCTGAAAGACAAGTTAAAATCATAGGACTCAATATGATAACAATAACCAAAATGTTTTTTTTTGTTAAATGTAGTAAACCTAATTTGTACTCAAGGTACTTCCTGTATAACTGAAGTCTACTCCAGTTGAGGATTAGTGAAACGCCAAAGTCAAAGTCTGGGGAATCTACCTGGTGTATTGACCAAAATTATGGTCAATTAATATTACACAATTATGAATAAATTGCCAACAGTACCCTGCCTCACACGGGGCACCAATTATGTTGGGATTAGGGGCGTGATTGGTTATGAATTTAGAATATTAATAATTGATTAATTATGGAATAATTAATTTATTATAAAAAGTTGAGTCAAACTCAAATCGGGGCACCACTCCTCTCAAACAGAGGAGAACAATCGGTTCTGAATGAACCATTAATTCATAACCTCCAAAAACAGTCTCATAAATTAAGCCGACTACCAATTTGGATTAGGATTAATAATTAACTTAATAATTGATAAATCACAATACTACATCAATAGTTAGGTGAATTGAAGGATTGGAATTCTACAGGGAAGAGGTTGGCAATATACACACTTGTGCAATATTAATCAGACCAGACTGTATATTGTATAAAACATTTATTAAAAAGACATCAAAGATATAAACAAAAATATCTACTAAATGTAACTATATACAGTGTGTGTGAAAAAGAGAGAGTCTGTGTGTACAGGTCAAATGGTCAAGTCAGATAGAGGTAGACTACAAATCAAGATGGCGGTTGACAAAGAAACTACAACAAGATGGCGGAATCAAAGATGGCTTCTTGACCGCATGGCTGCTGTGTTTCTTGGTTAACTACTTTTCTAAAGTGAGATGTCAGGTTAGATGAGAGGTTAGAAGCATGCACATCTAGAGCTGAGAGCTAAGAAGCATGGACATCACTAACATCATATTAACCTAAATCTAGGCATTACAACAACACTTTATGTGAGCAAGTAAGCTCAGTATAACATTTCATCTATGCTTAGCCAAGTAGTGTAATGCTATGCTAGGCCCAGTTACGTTACCAAGTCCTTAAAAGATGCAAAAGTGTCCTTTTGAGGTGCTGTCTGTTGGTCCAGGAACAGTAGATGGTTGACTGTGTTTCTGGTGTCTGTGGCTCAGGTTCCTCCTCACAAAGTTAGCTAGTTGGAGCTAACTTGGCTCTGGATCCTTGGTTGATCCTTAGGCAGGCTCTGGTGTCGCTGCCTCTGATGGGAGGATAGCAGGCTGCTGTGAGCGGGCCTGCTCGAAGATCAGCAGAGAGGGTCTCTTGCTGCTGGAAGCTTGTTAAGCTCTGTGCTGAAGGGTCTTCAGTCGAAGAGCTGAGGTCTGTGTCCTTCCTGCACCCAGAAGGGCAGGGGAGAGCAGAGGAGCCTGTGTCCTCTGGTGAGATGGAGAAGAGCGAAAAAGAGAAAGGAAGGAGGGGAAACCTGGCTTTTGTATTGCCTGTTACATGGGGGTCACATGTCTCAAAGTGACCACTGAGGTGGGTTTCCCACTGATGTGTGGAAGATAAGGGATCTTTATTGACTGAGTTTTATGACACTCTTTGTCTCTGAGCAAGGGGCCATGTGTTCTCCATCCAAGATGCATGTGACTCCATCTTGAATGAGCTGATCCCCAACACATATATATATATATATGTTCTTATCAATCAAATTATGGCCACTATTTTTGATCCCCAACAATGTGCATACAAACAAACACAAAGAACCTGAACCGCAAGGTAAAACATTAATTTCAGAAGACAAAAGTGATGTATAGTTGTATAGCTGTTGTGGCTGCAGTGGGCCATCCGAAACTCCAGTGTCACTTGATTATCTTTCACCTTGTTTTACTTGTATCCTTCCATCTTCTACTGCTTTATCCTTTAGGTCGCAAGGGGGCTTGTGTCAATTTGCCGAATCCCCAAATCTGCATGTTTTTGGACTATGGGAGAAAACAGACAACCCGGCAAAAGGCACGCGTACACACAGCCCTTGTTCTGCCTGGATCCGCACATTTTATTTGGCAGAAATGTTTACATCGGATGCCCCTCCTGGCGCAACCCTCCCATTTATTTGGGCTAGGGACCAGCACAAAAAGTACATTGTTTCTCTTTTTGTTTTTTTTCCAAGGAGTTTTCAAACTATACCGTCTCGTCCATTGTCACTTGACATCACTTAAAAAAAAAAATACCACTGCAAATGCTAACAATGATAATAAAAATAATAATAATAATGATAATAATGGCCACTCTCTTTACTTTTATTTCTTAATTTCAACCATCTCAAACAGTTCCTAAAAAATAGTCCAGTGCCAGATAACTTCACATTGGTGTTTGTTCAACCTTTGGGAGAAATGTCAGTCAATTCTGGTTATTCTAGTCGGGACATTCTTTAACATCCACACCTTCAGTAACTTTTACAATATCCCAAATATGACATTTCATCTTTTCAAATATTCAAGTTTGTTTAACTCCCTCCTAAATTAACTTTGAGACTTGTCAGACTCTTTCCTTGCCTTTTTACTACTTCTTTCCTTCAAAAACCATCCTGTGTGCATATAATCTGAAGTAAAACCAAACAATAAAGTATTTTCCACGCATGTTATGAAAATTCATAGTCATGCTAAACCAAAATTAAGTAGGTAAATTTACCCTTGGTAAATTTGCTTATGTGTATAAATGTTCTGTAAGTCTGTAAATGTAATACAGCTTTTAACTTTGCAAAAGGCAGATTTACAAGCCTGTAAAATAGTTCCACAAGAGTATCATTGTCTCCCATTTCCAAGAGAGCTGTCTACACGTCGTAGAAGAGACGCACCAGGTGATAACGGATGCCAAAAGCCACTGCACTGCCGATAACCTGAGGAGGATACAAAAACATTAACAACCAAGTCAAACATTCATTTATTTAGAGTGTATTCGGAATCAGCCTGTGCTCTGTTATACCTGTATGATGAGCATGATGACTGTGAGATTTCGCTCATGGATGGGACCAAGTAATTTCAAAACTAGATTTATTAAGGTCATGTTGTTGCACTCAATAAATTCATCATCTCCCTCCTGACCTCTTCGCACATCCAGCAGCTTCAATAACTCTGCCACCTGTTGAGGATGAATGTATTATTGTGACTGAACATGTATCACATGCATTTTTACCAACCTAGACCAATCATCACTTCCTACATTTAAATAATGAGTAACCTGGTGCTGGACTTCTTAATGGCTGCCTAGGCTTCCAGTTTTATTCAAATAATAAAAATACTGACTGAAATTCTGTCTAATTATCAGGTTAATTATTAACGAGGAGATATAACTATAACCAGGCCAGAGATTGCTCTGTGATTCTAACTTGTCTAACATTTCTTGAGAATGAATATTGTGTTTCAATGTCAACATAGTGATAGGTTGTTATTACCAAAACAATCTTTTTCTGTGTCATTTGGAAAAAGGTTTCATGGCACACAAGGGTAGCACTTTGAGATTTTGGGACTCTGGGACCCGGTTTCAATAAATGGCATTTCGGTGTGGGTTCATAAGTCCTCCCCAGCTCCGTGGTTGTCTGACTCCTGCTGAGAGAGCCACGATACGGGCAGCAGAAAGGAAATGGAGGAAATCAAAACACTCTGACAGCCTGATTTCCTATCACTCTCTTCTCTCCACCTTCACTGCCTCTATCTCTGCAGCCAAACAATCTCTCTATCAGACTAATATTCAATCCTGCTCCTCTAACCCCAAAAACCTTTTCTCAATCTTCTCTAACCTCCTTGACAACCCCACTCCCCCATCCTCCCTTCTACCAATTCACTTTGTCAACTACTTCACAAAAAGGTAGATGACATTCACTCTTCTTTCTCCACTCCACCTCCTGATCTTACCTTTCCACCATCCACAAATTCATCTCCTTCTCCATCCTCTTTCACCTCTCTATCTCAAGATCTTTCCCTAATAACCTCTGCCCACCCCACCTCCTGCCCCCTTGACCCTATCCCTTCTCACCTTTTTCAGTCAATTGCTTTTGATCTTCTTCCTTTCCTCACCCATCTCATTAACACATCTTTATCATCTTGTGGCTTCCCTGACTCTCTTAAAGAGGCCAGAGAGACCCCCCTCCTCAAAAAAAACCTACCCTCGACCCATCTGAAGTAGATCACTACAGACCTTCTTCCATTTCTCTCTTAAACTCTGCAGCGTGCCATCTTTAATCAACTTTCTCCCTACCTTCACCGGAACAAACTCTGCGCTCTGAAGAACTATTCTCGTAGCTTCTGAGCGTTTTGGTTGAGAACATGTCGGAAAAAAGGTTCAGCGAGTGTTTGCTCTGTTCTGGGTTGTGATAAAAAATCCCAGATGGATAATTGCTAGCGGTGCATTTGCCTTTCCAGGGGGGGAGCTGCGGGTCTGAGAGCCTGAGAGCTGACGTGCCAATTATGTCACTTCCAGGTAACTGGCCAATCACAAGACAGTCCATGTTCTGCGGGTGTGGTTTTGGTCTGAAACAGCGTGGCTGACGAGAGCTTCAGTGATGAGACATTTACATTGGCTTGTTTGCAGTGACTAGGAGGTTTTTGACCATAAAAACGACTACATTGACATCCGGACAGAAAAAAGCCTCCACATCTTACTTCTAGCTCTTGTTTGCACCCAAATGTTGGAATGCACTTATTGTAAGTCGCTTTGGATAGAAGCATCTGCTAAATGACATGTAATGTAATGCTCACAAAATGTTATTTCTGTGTGGATAAAATGCTGATGCAATTAAAAACGTAAGCAGATTCACCGCAGACACATTTTTGCATAGATGGACTCAATCTCATTTGAGATTGCATATGGGTCTGGAAAGGGTGTAGTCACCTCCCATTTCAAGAGGCGTGAGCAAAGGACATAGACGTAGATGCCCCTGTACGCCATTGAATAGACCTACAATCAATCTCTCCAATGATCCTGATGATGCATGCATCGACAATAAAGTGTCAACAAACGTGCTTATTGTATTTTTCCAGGAGTAGTGGCTATGCAGTAATGGTAAGTCTGACATTGTCCGATTTGCATGAAACTTGATATGTAAGACAAGGGAACTTCCCTGAATACGTTTACGGACACGCATTGGACTGAACAGGAAGTTGGCTATTTTAAACAGGAAGTGCCACCTAACTTTGCAGTATGTTGCCCGATCCCCCCGAAACTTGGAACAACATGCACGGGGACGCGGCTGAAAATAACTAGTACCGCGTGCAGTACTAGTTATTTTTATACTTATTATTTATTTATTTGAGAACCGTCACATTCACCTCTAAGTTTTGTTTGTAGTAGGTGCAGCAATAATTTTTATAATATTATAATAATAATAAAACAAAAAAACATGTTCTTTGTTAAGGAAAGTATGGGCAATAAGCCACACCATTACATTCCTAACATACAGGTTTCACATTATAGGGATAGTTCAGTTTTTTGTAGCAGTAGTGTAGCTGTATGATGCAGTTGCAGTTGTGTAGTCAGCACTGACAATGCCATGAAAACATGGCTACCTGCGAGAACAAAAGCCTCACCTTGTAAAATCTACACTTGCTTAAGTAAATGCTATCCAAAAAATATGTATTTTTAGGATAGCATATAGAATGTGACTTTGGTATTTGCCATACACCACGTATGAGCAAGTCTGTGACCGACAGACTACTTTATAGACCCTTTCGAGAGCTACGTCACAGAAATGTGTGCGTGCCGTTTGGGTTCAGAAAACACACTAGTCCTGGAACTAATGTATGTCATTTAATTTAATACAATACATTTAATACATTTTCTCTCATCTAAAGTTAAGTTTACTGTCAAGTGCCCATCAGCAATGAAAGGGTTACTGTCCTGAAACATGTTATCCGGTCTCTATTAGGCCCGGTTAGCTGGCTCATTAATTGGTTAGGACTTCTCGAATCCCGGAGAAGGCCAAGCTATGTGTTTAAGTTTGGAGAGTGATGGGCAAATTGACCAATCACTGTTTGAAGTGGGTCTAACTGCAGAC